>NC_091227.1:23093357-23190857 GCF_040958095.1 Procambarus clarkii
AAAACGGTAGACAGGTTCTGGTACATATTCCCTTCACCCGGTGACTTCTCTAGCGTGCTCCCCACAACAGTCTGGTTGGCCACCACACCTCCCACCACATCACAGGGCAGGTTATCACCAGGCATCAGGCTGGAGATCTGACCCTCGTCAGACGACTGCGTCTCCTTAGTGAGTCTAGCCGCAGGCGTCGGTCTCTCGAAGTAAACATTCACATAGAGATGCTTCTCTTGACTCGGGCTCTCCTCATTCTCTTCTCTCCGACTATCTCTCCCCTTCACCAGCGTCACGTAGCTGTTCTCTCTGTCCGGTTCGAAGCTGACTGCGTTCTTCAGGTCCCCGAGAGACTTCCCACTTCGAAGTGTCTCGACCTTCTGTCGGATCTTCTCGAGCACCTCGTCGTCGAACTCCTCGTAAACCTGTGAGGGGTAAAGAGCCATTAAGGCCATTGTTAGTTTTGGGTGCGTGAGTCTAAGAGTTGATCTTGGTTCTCTCAATATAGCTTCAGTTATAGGGTAAACTTTCACTTTTGATGTCAAAATCACGCCTATTGTCGAAACGTGAGAGAGAGAGAGAGAGAGAGAGAGAGAGAGAGAGAGAGAGAGAGAGAGAGAGAGAGAGAGAGAGAGAGAAGGGAAGGGAAGAGAAGGGACTCATTAGGGGAAAGCGCCAAGTCATTACGACTATATAGCACTGGGAAGGGGTCAGGATTTGGGATGGGACAGGCGGGAAAGGAATGGTGCCCAACCACTTGTGGACGGTCGGAGATTGAACGCCGACCTGCATGAAGCGAGACCGTCGCTCTACCGTCCACCCCAAGTGGTTGGTGAGAGAGAGAGAGAGAGATCAATTATTTCACAAGATAAATCCATCGACTTACCGGAGACAACGAAGGTGTTGGCGCTGATTGGTTCTTCCTGCGCCAGGTGGTGGCCAACCAGACCAAGAGAAGCCCCAACAACAGGATCGAGGCTGTCGTGAGGAGCCCGACCATCAGCCACACTCCGCTGGACGACGAGGCCTCGATGGGGATCTCCTGAAGAACCTCCCCCGGGCAGTTGAAGGCGATCTGAGCTCCTCCTTCGGCATAGATGGCGAACCCTTCGTATCTGTGGAAGACCCACCTATACTTCGTCACCAGCTGGAGAGACGAGTTGTCAACTGTCACCCGAAGAGCATGGTAATTGGGGCCTCTGGATGGCTTCAAGAAGTAGTCGACGTGGACGCGCGTCCAAGGCTGTGCTTCAGAGTGTAGCAGGTCAGAACTGTGGAGGTCTATTGCCTTCTCGGAAAAGAACGCCTCGGTCACATCTAAGACATTCTTTAACTTTATTCTGAACACTAGTTTTCTGAAGGACGTCTTCGGACGGATGAAGAAGGTGAGAGACTTGTCCCTAAATTCCTTGATCCGTTGCAGACCCAGCAGAGATTCCGTGATGTTGTGAACTATGCAATCATCACTTTGCCTCGTTCTTTGCATCACTTCGTGGTTGAGCAGCGCCGGATCGGAGACGTAGCTGGCAGAGGGCACAGTGTCATCAACAGGGGCCCTGGCGGGCACGGTCGTAGTGCTACTGTGATCAGGTTGTATGGTGAAGCAGTTGATGGGTTTGATGGTCCACACTATCTCACACAGAACCAGGATGAAAACCCTTGATCGAAGTAAACCCATGGCGGGGCTCTCAAGGTGTCGAGAGTTAGTATATACCCACAGTAGTTCCCATACACTGGCGCGGTGACTTCTCACAGCGGCAGAGTTTTAGAGCTCAGGAAAAGTGCTCTAAAACCTCCGACTGTCTTGGCCGAGAGCCTGCGTGCCACTGAGTGTCCTGGTCGCAGGCAACAGTCCACTATAGCGAGGCACCTGCAGGATGTGACTCAAGGAGATCACGAGAAGTCTTCAGACGTAAACAAACCAGCCTAGCGACGCTGACTCAGATCCTTTGTAGAGTTCCATTGGCCGGCGAGGCGCTGAGGGAGACTTGCGTACTACGCCAGCCAGCATCTTACGCAACACCCGAGTGTCACGGGTCCGGGAAATTTTCAAAAGAACGAAATGTTCATACTGACGTAAATGGATGCGGTTGTATTGTCCTCGACGTCGGTAATACCTTGATGTTTCGTTACACTGACCGGCGAGGTTCACAACAGAGGTATACTGTCTTTTTTTCCTATAAATCCTGTAAATTCATATAAATTTTCCTATATAATTCCGACCGGCTCCTAAGGGAGCCGGTCGGCCGAGCGGACAGCACGCTGGACTTGTGATCCTGTGGCCCCGGGTTCAATCCCGGGCGCCGGCGAGAAACAATGGGCAGAGTTTCTTTCACCCTATGCCCCTGTTACCTAGCAGTAAAATAGGTACCTGGGTGTTAGTCAGCTGTCACGGGCTGCTTCCTGGGGGTGGAGGCCTGGCCGACGACCGGGCCGCGGGGACACTAAAGCCCCGAAATCATCGCAAGAAGCAGATATAAATTAATTTCCAGGTAACAACACGAAAATACAAATTACAAAATGTTTTCACCCTGAGCTTTCTTGAGGTTATCTTGAGATGATTTCGGGGCTTTTAGTGTCCCCGCGGCCCGGTCCTCGACCAGGCCCCCACCCCCATGAAGCAGCCCGTGACAGCTGACTATCTTGAGGTTATCTTGAGATGATTTCGGGGCTTTTAGTGTCCCCGCGGCCCGGTCCTCGACCAGGCCTCCACCCCCAGGAAGCAGCCCGTGACAGCTGACTAACACCCAGGTACCTATTTACTGCTAGGTAACAGGGGCATTCAGGGTGAAAGAATGCCCCTGTTCTTGGGGCATACTGAATGCTGAATACTGCGAAGTATTTAGTGGCAGAAGCCTGGAGGCGCTGCCCAGACGGGTAGATGGCAGACAAATCTGATTTATTCTTCATTATTCTCATTCAGATTATTATTAATCTTATTTATTCAGACCTTCCTGAAGGCGAGGCGTCAGTAAAAGATGGTCAACATGGCAACAGGTTACCTATGCGTTGTGACAAGCAAGGTCCTTGATGTGTGTACCTTCACTTGGCATCGTGGTGGGTGTAGGAGGCAGAGAGACATGAGGTTATACTCATACTTCAATGGAAGATGTTCCCTCACCCCCTGATCCAATTTATTTATTGAATTCACCTCACCCATCACCATCCTATCCCTTCCCCTTTCTCGAGGATTGTGTGGCCACCATCCTATCCTTCTCCATCCCTGAAGATCGTGGGGAAAGCGACGTGGCCCAAGGGGCTTCGCCCATCCTGGAAGGCCCTCTAGTGAAAAGTCCTGTAATCCGTCCGATCTGCAAAACCCACTATCTTGACCCCCAACATCTGGAGGATCGATATCGTAAGTCAGACTCCAAGGTGGAGAGTTTGTAACGATAACTCCTTTGATTGCATTTTTGTTTCTGAACCTCAAATTACAAGTAGATGATCATCAAGAAGCAAGAAGATCACTCAGTACGTGAAGTAGACTTATTAAGAAACTACTATAAAGAAACTACTCCAAAGAAACCTTTAAAGAAACTACTATTTTATGGATCCTTTAGACATAATGTAGATGACAGACTGATTCGCATGACAGCCTCTTCATATATAAATGATATAATTATCAATACAGCACAATACGATATCTCCTGGCACCTGGGATACTCTGAATCAGAGTCGAGGCATCAGATGATGTGGAGTTCTAATGAATGAGAGTACAGAATCGAAGCAATATTTGAAAACTACCTGGCGGCGAGGAATTATAGGTTGAATACACGATGAAGAAGAAGTTTCTGGCCCAAAACCTCACTCATTATATATTTTTGACACCATCCACGTTCTTTGAAATTAACACCCAACAGATCTCACAAGTCAAAGCACTTCCATATCATTACTACAGGTGTTGAGTAACCTGTAAACACACACACACACTCACTTAAATCCTCTATTCAACACGGGTGGTACGCGAACAAGGGGACACAAGTGGAAACTGAGTACCCACATAAGCCACACGGACGTTAGGAGGAACTTTTTCAGTGTCAGAGTAGTTAACGGATGGAATGCATTAGGCAGTGATGTGGTGGAGGCTGACTCCATATACAGTTTTAAATGCAGATATAATAGAGCCCAGTAGGCTCAGGAACCTGTACACCAGTTGATTGACAGTTGAAAGTCGGGACCAAAGAGCCAGAGCTCAACCCCCGCAATCATAAATAGGTGAGTACACACACACACACAACACTCCCCCCTCCCATAAGCTCAATTAGACGAGTACAAACAGCCACAAAACCAGCCGGCAATATCACAACATTCCGCTCGAGCTCAAGCCATTGACAGGAGTTTCCCGGGGCCGCAATACACACCCACACCTCCTCCCCAAGTTTCCGTAGCTAATCATAGATAAGATTAACAGTGGATCCTGTGATTAACTTTGGAGAAACACCTTTGCTCATTAAGCAGAGACTCTGCGTCGCTAGGACGCAGAGTCCGGAGTGAACTATGCAGCCAGAAGAACCTTTGTGAAGCCAGAATCCATTGTTTGGGATGGCATTGAGGGACCCGATGGTGTTGCTTCGCGCGAACTCCTTTGTCCATTTCCGAGAGAGGTAATTAATGAGAAGGATCCTGAAGCATCTGAGGTCTTATTACTCGCTTTGGCCACAGCGGGTGACGAAGTGGCCCTCCCTAGTGTGGCCTGAAGCCGGGCCACAGCTGGTGACGAAGAGGCCTTTAGTGTGGCCTGAAGCCGGGCCACAGCTGGTGACGAAGAGGCCTTTAGTGTGGCCTATAGCCTCCAGTGGGCCACAGCGGGTGACGAAGAGGCCTCTAGTGTGGCCTATAGCCTCCAGTGGGCCACAGCGGGTGACGAAGAGGCCTCTAGTGTGGCCTATAGCCTCCAGTGGGCCACAGCGGGTGACGAAGAGGCCTTTAGTGTGGCCTGTAGCCCCCAGTGGGCCACAACGGGTGACGAAGAGGCCTCTAGTGTGGCCTGTAGCCTCCAGTGGGCCACAGTGGGTGACGAAGAGGCCTCTAGTGTGGCCTGTAGCCGGGCCACAGCGGATAACGAAGTGGTCAGAGAGACAAGATTGGCCACAATAAGATAGGAAGGGACGTACCGTAGTGTGTGCAGGTTGGCCCAAGACGACACAGGCCACCATTCCGGCTCTAACCATTGTCACAGCTGTTGCGGACGGGGGACCTTAAGACATGCTTGTGGCTTGTATTCCTCTCGTCCTCCTACTGAAGACACGTGCTGAAGACACGTGCTGAAGACACGTGCGGAAGACACGTGCGGAAGACACGTGCGGAAGACACGTGCGGAAGACACGTGCGGAAGACACGTGCGGAAGACACGTGCGGAAGACACGTGCGGAAGACACGTGCGGAAGACACTTGGGAAAGTTTAGTCTGGCGCCAACACTAACCCAACACATTCATGAAGGACCGACAATGGCAGCTCTTGTAGATCTACACGGGTGACCTCGTAGATCTGCACGAGTTATATCCTGACAGAAGTTCCTGTCACGATGAAGCCATTTCATCGATATTCCCCAAATAAGAAATCCTAAAATCCTTTCCTGTTTGAGCGAGTCTTGAGGACAATAAATTAGCATAACATCAAGTGTCTGGCGGAGGTTTCTTCATCCCATTATTGATGTATAATAGCGAATAGTTTGTCACCGAAACTGCCTATCCCCCCCTTGGACTGGTCGGTAGAGACTCGAACTTTACAGGTTCGGCATTCGATTCTCTAGAGTCCAAGGTGTTGGATACCGTTCCTAGAATCAGTCTTTGTGTCCTAATTCGTTGTCCAAGCCCGTCTTCAGGGCAAATCTATTACCATGAGAAACCACGCCCACCCTCAAACCACCTGGCTAGTTATCTAGATAATTGTGATGGTCTGAATGCATCTTACGGTTCCAGTAATAGTCTACCAGTAAACTTGCTAATGAATCTTTGTCGTAAACAGAGATTGTTCTCAAGTTCTACATGTATTGTATTATAAATCGTTGGTTTAAAATGTAAAAAGTGTATGCTGAAAACATACACTATGTTTCTTTTAAAGAAAACGTTTTCTTTGAAGAATTTGTTTTTCTGGAAACTGAATTCTTGGGTACACTCAAATAAATTTTTAATTCCATATTTCACATTATCATCAATATACTGTATTAACGTAACCAAACGTAATGAAACCTAACCTAATCAAACCTTAATCTAAAGTAACTGCACCCTATCCTAACCATGGATAGAGACTAGATAATAGCACTAATTTTGTAGTCGTTCCCTATCCATTCCCATGAGCGGATCTCCTCCCTGCGAACTGGTGGCATAGTCCTCATATCCTTTTCAAGGGGTATATAGTCACATTCACTTAGTACTTCCCTCCGAACATGACTATAGTGACTGTGGTCTGTGAGGCATGACGAGCGTGCTCGACGAGCGTGCTCGACGAACGTGCTCGACGAACGTGAACGTCGTCGCGCCGTTCAGAGCCTCAAAACAACAACCTCGGGCCATTCACGTCCGTAAATAGCCTCAACGCCTGGCAGCGGAGGATGTTTGTTTACAGCTGGCGCTAATCAGCTTAACCAATATGGTGATAAGCGTCCGAGCGACTGAATATATCAACCTTTCCCGGGGGAAGTTATGCGAAGGGATATCGAGGGCCTTGGGTGTTTCAGTAATATATGGCTATAAATCACCAATATTCTTGGCAATAAACTGGGCAAGATTATCGAAGCAGTTACGCAAGCACTTACGAACCTGAACATCTTTTTTTCAATCTTTGGCGGCTTTGTTTACAATTATTAAACAGTTAATGAGCTCCGAAGCACCAGGAAGCTGTTTATAACAATAACAACAGTTGATTGGGAAGTTTTCATGCTGTTAAACTGTTTAATAAATGTAACCAAAGCCGTCAAAGATTGAGGAACATGTTCATAAGTGCTTGCGTAACTGCTTCGTGAATCCGGGTCTTGGTGAAGGAATGAGGTGAAGAGCATATGAAAGATATCGTACACTAGACGATTCGTTCTCGGATTTTAAAACGTACCTAATCGTACCCAACCTAACCCAACCGAGCCCAAACCCAAGCCAATAAATTCTAACATTATATTTGCGGTTTTCAGAAACAGAAAACGAGCTTTGTCGTCATGTGTGTACAATTTGACCATATACTCCACTGTTTTCGTATACCTGTTCTTATGGTTGCAAACCCAAACAACCTTCCTAACCTAGCCTTTCCGATGCATAGAAAACGTGGATATTTGTGAGTCCCAACTTTTCATAGTAGATTGCATATGGCTCACTGATTATTAATACGTACAAAATGCGACCTATTAGTTGAGAAGACATCTTGTAATCGGGAAATCGTCAAACACGATCAGAACAACGCGGCCCATCAACACGCTGTCAATCAGATTGATGTCAATTCATTTACGTCATCACACTTGTCAAGGTGTACATAGTGTAGCTTGACACCCTATCCATCACACGTGTCAAGGTTGACAGATGCCAGTTATATTAACCTTGACAGGTGTCTATGCACATCTGGTCACTTAATCCCCCCCCCCCAACCCAACACAGGTACAACAAAAGCGTCTGGGATCCTCTTTGGACGTAAGTTCGAACCCTCGTCACGGCCCTTGTGGACTTATTTATAACAAAAAGGGATTTTTTAAGACTGACTAATCTACCAGCAATGGATCAAGCTTAACAATTTCTTGATAAAATCTACTAGAGCAATGCAGTGGACTCGAACCAATGATGTTTGTACGTCCAGCCGAGCCACTTAGCCCCTGCACCACGACTTGCTGTTAGTTATACAACCAGGGACTTCACTGAGTCCCTAGGAACTCTTGGGGTCCCTACTGAAGCCAGTCCAAGGGGCAGAGGAGTAATTAAGGTGTGTGGTTGGGAGTTCGAATCACCCCCATTGCTCCAGTTGATATTCTCATGTTAGTGTGAGTTCTTCAGCCCATCTTCATAAACAAAGGCTCGTTAATCCAGCCGCCAAACCCCGTTTATGAATGATAGACGGTTTGCACACGACTCAAAGCTGATGGTCGAATATTTCTCGTAGAAGTCTTTGGTGATTACCTCTGTTCGAATCCCAGCTTTGCAAATGCTTCACACCCATATACTTCAGATACAAATAATCCAATATACTTCATTATATATATATTTGTATACAGTATATATTTGTATACTTCAGATACAAATAATCCAACAGACCCTATTAACGCCTAACCTAACCAACGCCTAACTAAACACATAAATTGAGTATACAATAATACTGACTTATGTATGAGAGCAAACTAATTTTTAATACACAGTGTGTTAAAATATATGAGAATGTCTGGGACTAGGTTTTTGGCCGCCGCTTTAACGAGCTTAGCCTGAGGACGGGTTGGATTTCATTGTGTATTTACAGTTTCTTCCCTTCAGACTCGCTGCACAAATATTCCCAACAAACAAAGTAAACATTGCAACTTTTAATGAGTCTTCGTCAATCATCACCTGACAGGTTGCACTCTAATCCTATATATATATATATATATATATATATATATATATATATATATATATATATATATATATATATATATATATATATATATATATATATATATATATTTGAGGTAAATCTGTAAATGTGACCTGTAAACTGATCTTTATTGTGTGTATCTAGAAATTAATATATTTTTGCTAATTATATAACTTAACTGTGTAATTACTACCACGTGGATGAGCAGTGCTTGTCTGGTCATTAGTGTTCTAATTGTTTAACAGCTTCTACTATCAATATTAGTATTTTGAAAATAATAATAATAATAATAATAATAATTATAATAATTATACAAATATGAATAATTACATAATTAAAATGCAAATTAGCTTATTAACTACGCCATTCCCTCAAGACGACACTAAGCTTATCACCAACGCTACACCAGATGATAACAGACTATCAGACACACATGTGCCCTTTCGAACGTTCGATTCTTATATCATTCGAAATATGCCAAATTACGAAACTGGCTTTATGAACGGGTTGGCCACCCGAACACACAGTCACTCTAAAAGTTTAAACATCTAAATAAATGGTTTAGTGTCATTAAAGGGACCATTGCAGCATGTAGCTCTATTGCAACATTGCCGTTATTATTTGCAACAATCAAAGTGAGCAACAATCAATGATTCTTATTTTTGCTGATCTAATACAACTCAACAATCAACTTCTACAACATTATTTGATATTGTATTTGTTGTATTATTTGTCATCAAAAATATTAAATATAACTTTATTCGTTTCTATCACTTGTTTAATCTGCATATTTCATATATTTTTATGATATTAATTTAAGGTCAGACAGATGCAATCGAAATATATCAGAGCTTAAAATTAATTGCGACGAAAATAATTCTTCATTTAATATATCGTTGAACTTTTGCCATTGGTATAAACGTTCAATTCTTTGCTTCCTTTGTGAGTGGCGAATATTGAAGAACCTTTAACATAATGGAGTTTATTAATTGTTTGCTGACGGTTCTATTGTCTGTCTATCTGGTTGCCTGTCTGTTTGTCGTGCACAGTCACCAGCAACATCCTCACATCCACCAGCAACATCCTCACATCCACCAACAAACATCCCATCCACCAACACAATCGATTTGAGAATGGTACAGGACGGACCGAAACGTCGTCGTCCCTTCACTTTCTAGTGTGTGGTCTGGTCAACATCCACCAGCAAACATCACATCCACCAACAAAATCACATCCACCAGCAAACATCACATCCACCAACAAAATCACATCCACCAGCAAACATCACATCCACCAACAAAATCACATCCACCAGCAAACATCACATCCACCAGCAAACATCACATCCACCAACACGTTATAAGAACAAGATATCACATCACGAAGAAATGTTCCCTGATATATATTCCAACCTTCGAAAAATGTTAGCATTATTTTGAGGCCATGTGAACTGTTAAGTCAAGTGAAAAGCTTTATATTTTACAGAAAGTAAAGTTATGGATAATATCGTGAATAACTTAGGGGGTTGGGCTTGGATATTGTTATAGAGGTAAGTTATCGCCTTGAAGGAAGACTTCGGAGAGAGAGAGAGAGAGAGAGAGAGAGAGAGAGAGAGAGAGAGAGAGAGAGAGAGAGAGAGAGAGAGAGAGAGAGAGAGAGAGAGAGAGAGAGAGAGAGAGAAGGCATTTAAATGCATAAAGTGAAGCATAGTGAGTTAAACTGCATTATTATTATCTTCTCTTATGTTCTTTATTCATGTTTCTATTTGTGTTTCTTTCCATTCTCCCGTCCTGCTTGCTTATCTCTTTCCTTCTCTCCATTCCTGTTTTTCTTTCCTTTCTTACTAATTCCTACTTTGATTTTCTCCTCTTCCTTCCTGCTTCTCTTTTCCTTCTTGTTTCTCTTTCCTTCTCCTCCTTTCTACTCTGGTTTTTCTTCCTCTTTCTTCCTACTTCTCCTTTGTCTCCTTCCTGGAGAACAAGCGAAGAATAACGAACAATGGAAAACAAGGTACAGAGAAGAGCGAAGTAAAGAAAAAGAACAAACAATAAAGTCACACACGCACACACACACACACACACACACACACACACACACACACACACACACACACACACACACACACACACACACAGCACCAGACAAACACACTTATTTTGCCCCAATCCTGCCGCCCTGACTCCCTGTTGTCGCTCGCCAATGAGTTCCCAAGAGAATAAGGAACGGGGTGGGGGAAATAAGTGGAATAGATAGGGGAAAAATAGGGAAAATGCAGGGGAAAAAAGAGGTGAAGGGAGGAGGCTTTTGGGGTAGGAATTACGGTGATAGCCAATGGCGTATATATATATATATATATATATATATATATATATATATATATATATATATATATATATATATATATATATATATATATATATATATATATATTTATATATATATATATCCCATAGACAAGTAAGGTCAATATTGATTGATTAATTGATTCCCATTTATCTAAATTGCTCTAAATTACTCAAGAATTTGTTCTAGATTTAATTTCTCCATCGATATTGTCTTGATCGTTTGCCTGTGTTCTGAGACGGACAGCAAGAGGACTTCTTTATCATCTGTCTCTAATACCTTCATTATTTTGTATGTGGTGATCATGTCTCCGCGTTTCTTTTTTTTTTACACATTCAGTTTATGAGGCTTTGGTAAGTCAATCCTCTCCTCATTGGTCAAATGTATTGTGCTTCGGGATTCATGTATCACATGTGTGTGTGTATGAGGGTTTTATGCCGCAAGCGTTTGACCTGTATTTTTACAGGTGTTTAGGCTATAACGTTACACGTGTCTGAATCTTTTTATTCTCGCATGCTTTGAACTGCTTCTAGTTCAACCTCATTTTTCGGTTCAATATGACGCCACTCTATCGTTGAATATTCTAAATTCATCCTCACATTTGTAATTAAATCAATTTATCAGTTCCCAGGTCATGTACCTTAAAGCTGGGCCAGATTCACGAAGCAGTTACGCAAGCACTCGCGAACCTGTCCATCTCGAACCTGCAGAGGGGCCATCCACAGGGTCGGTTGAGAGAGTGTTCTCAGACCCGCGTATTATTGCAAGCTCTGAGAAGAAAAACCAATACAAGAGCTGAGAGAGAGGGAAGAGTGGCCCAAGGTGGCCCAAGATGGCAGGGAGGGTGGCCCTAAGGTGGCAGAGAAGGTGGCCCACGGCTGTGGCTGACAAATGATATCACCTCCCTCCACTGTCTATGATGCAGGGTTGGGGGGGGGGGGGGGTGAGAGGAAGATAGCGAGTCATGAAGCGCTTCTAATTGGTGGGAGGGAGTTGTTATTTTTTTTACTCACTAGTTTATGAAACCCATGGATGCTGGGGGCGGTGTTGGGGAGGGGGGGGGAGGTGGGGAAGGGGGGGGAAAGAGGGGGGAAGGGGGGGGAAGGGGGGGAAGGGGGGGGGAAGGGGGGGGGAAGGGGGGGGGAAGGGGGGGGAAGGGGGGAAGGGGGGAAGAGGGGTGGAGAAGGGGGGGAGGGGGGTGGAGGGGGGTGGAAGGGGGGGAGGGGAGGACAATAACAACCAATAATTTAGACCTATTGTCCTGTGTAAGATCAATAATAACAACCAATAATATTAGACCTATTGTCCTGTCTAAGATCAATAAGACCTAGTTCAATTGCTCGCTTTATGGCATAATTCTATATTTTGACGAAAAAGGATGTTAGTAATTGATGCTGTGAGTTGTCATGGCAACAGATGGAGGTTGACCGTCCAAGTGTCTCACTCACACTCTCCCTCTTTCTCACGGGCTCGCCATAGCCCGTGCTACTTGGAACTTTTTTGTTCCAAGTAGCGAATCTTAGACAACATTCTCGTTTCTCTCTGAATCTCTTGTCGTGTTATGATTTATTCTTCTTTATAAATTAGTCATTGACCCACAGTGATGTTGTATCGTATTTAGCTAGTCTTTATTTGTAGAAATTTAGAGCCACTATAAAGACTTTATTTAGCTTACATTAGTTAAGTTTTCTGATGATGCATTTCGATCCCTTATAAAGACTTTTGGTCTTAATTCTTTTTAAATGTAACATTTTTGTCTGTATCCTTTGTATATAATTGTTGTTTAATCTTGTAATATATTTTTAAAACCAATTTTACGCTTTTAAACAAGCTGTTTTTACTTCTGTATTTTGTCAGTTTCATAAAGAAATATTTCATATTTTGCTTAGTATATATATTTATATAATATTGTGTTAACAAGTCGTTCATATATTGTTTCCATTTCTGTAACCTTGTGCGCCTGTCCACCTCACGCAATACCTGGGGAACCCTTGACCTTGTTAAAGGCAGAATTAAACTTGCCGAAAGAACCTAATTGCTCAGTAAGCAAAAATACCCAGCGATAAAATCTTTCTTCCTCCCGTAAGTTGGCGGTTGAGAGAGAGAGAGAGAGAGAGAGAGAGAGAGAGAGAGAGAGAGAGAGAGAGAGAGAGAGAGAGGAGAGAAAGGAAGACAGTGCTACACACATCCTCCTCCGATGCCAAGGGTGTAGAAGAACATTCTCAATTGAATTTACTGAAAGTTCAAGCGAGATCTCCAGAGATTATTTCTCTGGAAGATCTATATTAAGGAAGGAAGACAGGAAAGGTTTGCTTATATTCACAGATAGAGACTGCCGGCTTGGCGGACTGCTAGGCGGCGGTGGTGGGGGTGTGGGGGGTGGTGGGGGGGTGGTGGGGGAGTGGGGGCAGCTAGGAGGAGGCTGCTAAGTAGAGGAGGGCAGCTAGGTGCAAGCTGCTAGGCAGGGAGATGCTGAGACATGTGATAATGCAGTAAGTGACTCGCGGACTGGTGCTGTCGACCTCATTAGCGAAGTATTCAACATATAACGCACCACACCACACTGTACACACAACACACACATGCCTACACCTCACACACACTCACACACACACCTACACCTCACACACACTCACACACACACCTACACCTCACACACACTCACACACACACTCACAAAAACATTCGCACACTTTCGAACTTTCAAATGGCAAAAAAAAACGGCCCTTCACTCTTGTTTTTGGCGCCAAAATTGGAAATAAAAAATAAAACTGGAAATATAACCCAAAAGCGAATACAAATTAAATGGACATATCCTCCCTCTCTCCTGTGGATAAAGGCGACATGTCCATGCAAATTTGGAACCGCGTGCTGTGTCAGCTGCATGCGGTTCCAAAGCTGAGCCGCAGCAATAAACAGCGGACCAATGCTCAGGCGAAGTCCACCGAACGCTACGACGAATCCGGATTAGTTAGAGTGACGCTGCGATGCATCTGCATGAGTCCACGAACGCAAAAACGCTCTCTAATGACTATCAAACACTTCGGCGAATTGGAAGAGGCAGACGAATGCTATGGTACATCCGGATGTGTCCACGAACTCAAAAACGCTTTCCAATTGCTTCATCGAACGCCGCGAGGCCATCCGGATGTGTGTACGAACGCTACGAGGCATCTGGACGCGTGAAGAGGCATACTCCGCTGGGCAATGGTGGAACGTAGCTGGGAACGGCGGAGCGCAGCTAGGAACGGCGGAACGCAGCTGGGAACGCTAGAAAGCAGCTAGGAACAACGGAACGCAGCTGGGAACGGCGGAACGCAGCTAGGAACAACGGAACGCAGCTGGGAACGGCGGAACGAAGCTGGGAACAGCGGAACGCAGCTGGGAACGCTAGAACGCAGCTAGGAACGCTAGAACGCAGCTAGGAACGACGGAACGCAGCTAGGAACGGCGGAACGCAGCTGGGAACGGCGGAACCGTACCAAGGAGCGCCTAAACACTGCCTGGAACGGCGGAATGCTGCAACGAACGACGGAATACCGAAGTGGAAAGAACAGAGAGCGACCAAGAAGCACCCCAAACGCCCTTGGATAGCGGCGGAACGCCACAGGGAAAGAAATCCCCCCCCCTTCCGTTACAAGATTACAAGCCTCCCTCAGGACGCCGCCAGAAGGGGAAAAATACTCTAAATACAGGGAAAGGCATTCCAAGATATCGAAACATCCCCCACGACTTAAGGAAGATAATAATTTTAAAAGTAATACAATTGAAAATTCCAATCCTCTTTTCCCGCGTTATTGTGCCATGTCTTCACGCCATCTTCGTGAACCATTATTTAAAAACAAACAAACTTGGACGTGAAATAAATGTTTCGACAAGAGTTTTGGCAACAGGGAATTTAGCGCTGTTTGGAGGAGGAGTTTGGAGGAGGAGGTTGGAGGAAGAGGTTGGAGGAGGAGGTTGGAGGAGATTGGAGGAGGAGGTTGGAGGAGATTGGAGGAGGAGGTTGGAGGAGGAGTTTGGAGGAGGAGTTTGGAGGAGGAGGTTGAAGGAGGAGGGAGGAGGAAGAGGATTATGTGACCTCCCAAGGGCCAGTGACCTCCCAGGCGACAGTGACCTCCCAGGCGACAGTGACCTCCCAGGCGACAGTGACCTCCCAGGCGACAGTGACCTCCCAAGGGCCAGTGACCTCCCAGGCGACAGTGACCTCCCAGGCGACAGTGACCTCCCAGGCGACAGTGACCTCCCAAGGGCCAGTGACCTCCCAGGCGACAGTGACCTCCCAAGGGCCAGTGACCTCCCAGGCGACAGTGACCTCCCAAGGGCCAGTGACCTCCCAGGCGACAGTGACCTCCCAAGGGCCAGTGACCTCCCAGGCGACAGTGACCTCCCAAGGGCCAGTGACCTCCCAGGCGACAGTGACCTCTCAAGGGCCAGTGACCTCCAAGGGACAGTGACCTCCCAGGCGACAGTGACCTCTCAAGGGACAGTGACCTCCGTCACTGGACGCAGTCACTAGTGAAATACAACGTTTCACAAACAAATAAAATATGAAAATGGATGATACCAACTCTTTAGCCAACTAAGTATATAAATTTTAACCCCGAGAGAGAGAGAGAGAGAGAGAGAGAGAGAGAGAGAGAGAGAGAGAGAGAGAGAGAGAGAGAGAGAGAGAGAGAGAGAGAATCGGATATTATTTAGGTTACATTAGAGAAAAAGCAAATACTACCTTCCCAAGGGATTTCATATATTTGGAATCTCATGAAATATATTACATGGTAACCCCCTTCCCTCTCTCTCTCTCTGTCTCTCTCTCTCTCTCTCTCTCTCTCTCTCTCTCTCTCTCTCTCTCTCTCTCTCTGTATAGCGACAAATATCTGTTCTATAAATTGTTATTGATTAGTTAAATTACTTTAATTTTGATTAGTTAAATTACTTAAATTTTGATTAGTTAAATTACTTTAACTAATGTTAAAGTAATTTAACTTGCTTGTTGATTAGTTAATTTACATACTACAAACAATTGACCGGCGTAGATTTCGGAACGGGAGGGATACAGAAATTATATAACGATATTATGTAAAAACTGTATTGAGTGGATTCAACAATAATACAAAAAATATCTTTGTTTGTTTTGAATCTGAACGAATGGAGCCTCCGCCAATTAGATATACAAAACCGGAGGGGACAACGCTGAACTATGGCCCAGATAACCCAACGTCTCTCTCGCCAGTAAATTATAGGATTATGCTTAACTCTAAACACAAGTAATTCTCCCTAAATATGAACAAAAAACTGTGAACTTTCAGAGCTGCTATACTTCTGTAATGCGGAAACAATAGGTGGCTTTTTAGTCTGTCTCTTATTCCACCTCATGGTAGCTCCTATAGCCCATCCTTGTATCCACTCGAATGTGACTGAGCTCTCATTTTAATTATCCATCCCCCCCCTTTCCTACTACCCCCTCCTATCCTTACCTAAACCCCCATTCCCTACCTCTTACCTTCCCCCTCCCCACATTTCCCCCATCCTGCCCTTCCCTACCCTCATTGCCTTACTCTTCCCCATCTTAAAAAAAATATCTTTCATCATCCTAAGTCATTTTGCCTCGTCTTCAAACGCTTCTTTAACAGCGACGTCGTTCGTTGCCACGTCGTCATAAGCCAGCTTGTGGCAACAGCCTACTCTTGAGCCTCCAGTTGCCATGCATAAGAGTATATGCAAATGATCTGCATTAGTATTTATGAAAAAAATTTGCTCTTAATCTCGTGAGCGTCTTTTTGACAGCAATGTGTGTGTGTGTCGTTAATATGTGTTGGTTAATTATTGGGCTCTGTGATATGTTGATATTTTATGTGTGTGTGTGTGTGTGAGAGAGAGAGAGAGAGAGAGAGAGAGAGAGAGAGAGAGAGAGAGAGAGAGAGAGAGAGAGAGAGAGAGAGAGAGAGAGAGAGAGAGAGAGAGAGATTTTACTATTATTGATGCTACATATTAATACTATTTTCTTACTGTTTAAAACTGTGAAATCTTAAATATATAATTAAAACTTTAAAAAACTTTGGCTCTTTGGTCCCGCCTGTCAACCGTCAATCAACTAATGTGCAGATTCCTGAGCCTACTGGGCTCTGACCCATGACCCTATGTATGTATGTATGTATGTATGTATGTATGTATGTATGTATGTATGTATGTATGTATGTATGTATGTACGTATGTATGTATGTATGTATGTATGTATGTATGTAAGTACTGGTCTTTTATGATTGAGTGTTTATGGCTGTCAGATTCTCCCGCTTTCAAAGTACTAAATTGTCCAAAAATTACCATAGGCTTTTGCCGTCTCATTATAACACCATAAAAAATTATAATGAGAACAAACCATTTTTCTTATTCGGTGCGTCGTTCAATATAGAGTTGTTGAACTCACTAGTGTAAGTCAAATTTTGATTAATAATTGATGGGAATAGGGAGCAATATCAAAGGGGAAGGAGAGAGAGAGAGAGAGAGAGAGAGAGAGAGAGAGAGAGAGAGAGAGAGAGAGAGAGAGAGAGAGAGAGAGAGAGAGAGAGAGAGAGAGAGAGACAGAGAGAGACAGAGAGAGAGAGAGAGAGAGAGAGAGAGAGAGAGAGAGAGAGAGAGAGAGAGAGAGAGAGAGAGAGAGAGAGAGAGAGAGACAGAGAGAGAAAGAGAGAGAGAGAATTTAAAATAAGAACTAAAGAAACTACAAAAGGCCTATTAGCCCGTATTTGGCTACTCATATTTATACCCAGCCAAAATCATTCATATCTGTCTCTAACCTACGCTCGAAACAATCAAGTGATCCCTCGCTTATTATTTCGCCCGGTAGTTTGAATTCCACAAAGCAACAGCCCTATTTTTTTTTCCAAACCAGTATTTACCCAGGTCTTCTTAAATCTAAACTTGCTCAATTGATTACCCATTGAAATTGAAATTGAAATAATTTTATTGAGGTAAAAATACACACAAAGGGATGAGGTAGCTCAAGCTACTCTCACCCTATTCAGCACATACAACATATTCATTTATATATATCATATAACCCCTTATATTTATACATTTATATAACCCTTTAATAATATTCTTCCCGTTTGTTAAGACCATATATTCACTTGTACACTTCAATCGTGCCAACCTCTCAACTCTTCGCCTCTCTGGAGAATATCAATTAAGCTATTTCAATCTCCCTCCGTGTGGACTGTTTCTAATTTACGAAATTAATTTGGACCTCCTTCCTTGGACGATTTAAAGGGAATTTATGTTAGCCATCAACTCTGGATGATAATGTTATCCATCAACTCTGGATCATAATGTTAGCCATCAACTCTGAATCAAGCTGTTATCCATCAACTCTGAATCATACTGTTAGCCATCAACTCTGAATCAAACTGTTAGCCATGAACTCTGAATCAAACTGTTATCCATCAACTCTGGATCATACTATTAGCCATCAACTCTGAGTCAAGCTGTTATCCATCAACTCTGAATCAAGCTGTTATCCATCAACTCTGGATCATGCTGTACAAGGTCTGATCACTCTACCACCAAACGGACGTCAATTCTCAGTAAAATAAACAGAGAACCTTTGCCCGAGTTAATGCTGAGAATTAGAGACCTTCCACACGAAGAGTGGATAGAATTATCAGGAAAAACAATGAGTGGATAAGAACATTAAAGTTGCACTTTCTAGGAGAGTGCAAATAATAATAGTGTATAGAGGTGGATAAAGGCGATGAGTCACAATAACGTGGCTGAAGTATGTTGACCAGACCACACACTAGAAGTTGAAGGGACGACGACGTTTCGGTCCGTCCTGGACCATTCTCAAGTCGATTGAGAATGGTCCAGGACGGACCGAAACGTCGTCGTCCCTTCAACTTCTAGTGTGTGGTCTGGTCAACAGGTGGATAAAGTTGATGAGTGGCTTTACTTTTTGTACGATGTAAATACACCGGAAAGCACTCGAACACGAAACAATAGATTCAAGTTGCATAAGTTTAGATTACAAAAAAAGGCATTTAAAAAAAAAGACATTTACAAAAAAGACATTTAAAAAAAGACATTTACAAAAAAAGGCATTTAAAAAAAGCCATTTACAAAAAAAGGCATTTAAAAAAAAGACATTTACAAAAAAGGCATTTAAAAAAAAGCCATTTAAAAAAAGCCATTTACAAAAAAGGCAATCATTGTTTTGGAAATATTTTGTTGCAGATTTATAGAAAATTTAGAAATTTAATAGTTGCAAACCTCACTAGAATATGTGAAGCTTTATTTAAACAAATACATATCAATAATAATAATAATAATAATAATAATAATAATAATAATAATTATAATAATAATAATAATAATAATAATAATAATAATAATAATAATAATAATAATAAAGCAAATCTACAACTCTTATATACGTTAAGTAGCTCCCAGGATACATAGCCCAACCACTTAAGAACTGAATGGTCTCGCTTCATGCAGGATGGCGTTCAATCCCCGACCATCCACAAGTGGTTGGGCACCATTCCTTCCCCTCCCTCCCGCGTCCCATCCCAAATCCTTATCCTGACCCCTTCCAAGTGCTATATAATCCTAATGGCTTGGCGCTTTTCCCAGAAAATTCACTTTGCTTCCCAGGATGCAAATTCGGATTCAGTTCTCCCAATGACCAGGTAACTACTTAACTGGACACACACTTGTTGAGTGACTTATAATTGTGAATGATTGGAGGCCATTGATTAGTCGTCCCCTTCTCTTCTGTGCTTCTCACGAATAATTGCAAATGGGGCGAATTGGTAGAAATTGAACTGGGTAGTTAAGAGCAATTCCGAGAGTTGCTAAACTCACCTGAGTTGATCTCTGTCGACTTGCGGGGATTCTAGGGAGGGGGGGGGGAGGAGTGAAGAACGAGGAGAAGAGGAAGGAGGAAGAGGAGATAGAGGAAGAAAGGAAGGAAGAAAGGAAGGAAGAAAGGAAGAAAGAAGTAAGAAAGTAGCACGACCTTTTAACGGGAGTTTACCAAAAAAATAATTAAAAAAATATTGTCCCTCGTCTGAGTTTCCTTATTAAATGTTAATATTTAATCCACAAGTTGGTGAGATAACATAGATTTTATTTTGAACTCCTGACTCTCACTCTCTCTCTCTCTCTCTCTCTCTCTCTCTCTCTCTCTCTCTCTCTCTCTCTCTCTCTCTCTCTCTCTCTCTCTCTCTCTCTCTCTCTCTCTCTCTCTCCTTTTCCCTTATATTCCTTCTCTTACCCTCCGTCAGGCCCCTTTTCCTTTCTCTTTCAACATCATCTTCGCCTTTCAGAGCCCCGACACACAAAGCCCCTTTCGGCAAACACTATCCATCGACACACACAAACACACACAAACACACAAACACACAACCACACACACACACACACACACACACACACACACACACACACACACACACACAAACACACACACACAAACACACAACCACACACACCCTAAAAAAAAATCCCACTCCCCCCTTTAACAAAAATGAAATTATACACACACCTCTCACTCGCCATGTAAAGCACCGTTTTCATAAAATCTAGAATTAAATTTACGAACAGAATTTTCAAACAAAAGAATGAGAGAATTATCGAAAAAAAAACAAAAAACAAAAGAATACTCACACATTTCCAAAGCGTTTAGGGGAAAAAGTCATTTGTTTCCAGACTCGTCTGTGTCTCAACTTTGTCTGTGTCTCAACCTTGTTTGTGTCTCAACTTCGTCTGTGTCTCAACTTCGTCTGTCTCAACTTCGTCTGTGTCTCAACTTCGTCTGTGTCTCAACTTCGTCTGTCTCAACTTCGTCTGTGTCTCAACTTCGTCTGTGTCTCAACGTCGTCTGTGTCTCAACGTCGTCTGTGTCTCAACTTCGTCTGTGTCTGAACGTCGTCTGTGTCTCAATCTGGTCTGTGTCTCAACTTCGTCTGTGTCTCAACTTCGTCTGTGTCTCAACTTCGTCTGTGTCTCAACGTTGTCTGTGTCTCAACGTCGTCTGTGTCTCAACCTCGTCTGTGTCTCAACCTCGTCTGTGTCTCAACCTCGTCTGTGTCTCAACGTCGTCTGTGTCTCAACTTCGTCTGTGTCTCAACCTTGTCTGTGTCTCAACTTCGTCTGTGTCTCAACTTCGTCTGTGTCTCAACTTCGTCTGTGTCTCAACTTCGTCTGTGTCTCAACCTCGTCTGTGTCTCAACCTCGTCTGTGTCTCAACCTCGTCTGTGTCTCAACCCGGTGCCAGCCTGGCTTAGACAAACACATTAATATTTAAGAATGGGAGACACGCGTGAAACAAAGAACTGAGAGAGGAGCAAAGAACTAAGAAACAAGTAACTGAGAAGAAGACAACTAAGGAAACATTTATCTAAAGTAAGTATTAATGTATATAATTTACATATATATAATGTATACACGTATATAATGAGAGAAAGATCTCATAATACTTGAACCTAAAAAATTTCTAAATGTATATATATATATGTCTATACCTAGGTCTAATGGGGTTCAATGAAGTTTTTTCAGTTTCCTTGAGCTTCACTTAGATCCAGTGGAGGGTTTCACTGAAGCCTACTGAGGCACCGAGAGATTCAGTGATGTTTACCAACATTCACTTGGGTTCCCTGACATCCAATGAGCTTCACAGAGGTCCACTAACATCTTTTAAACTTCACTGAGATCCACTGGAATCCACCATGGTCCAATGAGTGCCACTGGAGTCAACCATTAAGCCCTCAATGAGGTCAACTGGAACGGAAAACAGTCTTCTCAAATCCACTGGAATCCATTAAAATCCACTGGGATTGCGCCTGGATTTACCGGGATAGGTTGATAACATCTGGAGGGAGCTCGAGAACGCTCCGACCTTCATGGCAAAGTCACAGCCCCAAACAACGCCTAAATAATTCAACTCATCTATATTATGAAAACATACACCAGGCAATTCTCAGAAAGTGCATTTCCAAATGCACTTGACCTCTCGAGGTTGTGAGTGCTGGGCTTGACTGGGACAAGATAAATAGGATGGAGCATTTCTGGAGCATAACAGACAGGGTGGAGCATGTCTGGAACGTAATAGACAGGGTGGAGCATGTCTGGAACGTAATAGACAGGGTGGAGCGTGGCTGGAACATAATAGACAGGGTAGAGCGTGTCTGGAACGTAATAGACAGGGTGGAGCATGACTGGAACATAATAGACAGGGTGGAGCATGGCTGGAATATAATAGACAGGGTGGAGCGTGTCTGGAACGTAATAGACAGGGTGGAGCGTGTCTGGAACGTAATAGACAGGGTGGAGCATGACTGGAACATAATAGACAGGGTGGAGCATGGCTGGAATATAATAGACAGGGTGGAGCATGGCTGGAACATAATAGACAAGGTGGAGCGTGTCTGGAACGTAATAGACAGGGTGGAGCATGACTGGAACATAATAGACAGGGTGGAGCATGGCTGGAACATAGTAGAGAGGGTGGAGCATGGCTGGAACATAATAGAGAGGGTGGAGCATGGCTGGAACATAATAGAGAGGGTGGAGCATGGCTGGAACATAATAGAGAAGGTGGAGCATGGCTGGAACATAATAGAGAGGGTGGAGCATGGCTGGAACATAATAGACAGGGTGGAGCATGGCTGGAACATAATAGACAGGGTGGAGCATGGCTGGAACATAATAGAGAGGGTGGAGCATGTTTAGAACATAATAGACATGGAGGAACATGTCTGGAACATAATAGACAGTGCTGGGTATGACTGGAATATGTTAATCATGGCAGTGCTTGATCAGAAATCTTTTCTACAAGAGTCATCTGAACAAGAGAGAGAGAGAGAGAGAGAGAGAGAGAGAGAGAGAGAGAGAGAGAGAGAGAGAGAGAGAGAGAGAGAGAGAGAGAGAGAGAGAGAGAGAGAAAGAGAACACTGATCCTACTTAAATAAGTAGAATAACCCAAATGTCCTACCTGATCCTGCTATATTAAGTCCTGAACGAGGCTGTGTTATCATAAGTCTTTCACCCAAAATTCAAGTGTGACCATTTATGTCCTGCTGTGTGATGGGTCGAATTTGTTCCAGGATTTTGTTCTTAATTTCCATCCTTCATTTGTTCCA
Source organism: Procambarus clarkii (assembly GCF_040958095.1). NCBI lineage: Eukaryota > Metazoa > Arthropoda > Malacostraca > Decapoda > Cambaridae > Procambarus > Procambarus clarkii. The sequence goes on from NC_091227.1 coordinate 23,116,374, forward strand.
TACTTTCCTGCCAACTGTTCAGTAATATTTTTTATATTGGTTCCTAACAGTTTAATGAATAGTCTTACTGTAGTTATAGTATACGGTACAAAATACGGTACGGCAGTCTCCGTGGTGTAGTGGTAAGACACTCGCCTGGCGTTCCGCGAGCGCTATGTCATGGGTTCGTATCCTGGCCGGGGAGGATTTACTGGGCGCAATTCCTTAACTGTAGCCTCTGTTTAACGCAACAGTAAAATGTGTACTTGGATGAAAAAACGATTCTTCGCGGCAGGGGATCGTATTCCAGGGACCATAGGATTAAGGACTTGCCCGAAACGCTACGCGTACTAGTGGCTGTACAAGAATGTAACAACTCTTGTATATATCTCAAAAAAAATATCTCAAAAAAAATATCTCAAAAAAAATATCTCAAAAAAAATATCTCAAAAAAAATATCTCAAAAAAAATATCTCAAAAAAAATATCTCAAAAAAAATATCTCAAAAAAAATATCTCAAAAAAAATATCTCAAAAAAAATATCTCAAAAAAAATATCTCAAAAAAAATATCTCAAAAAAAATGTAAAACAGAATAATACACAAATATATACTTTCAATTGTAGTGAACCGACAGCCCCGGACTAAAAAAAAAACAGGACTTCCTTATTTACTACAAAAGAAAGAGGAAATATTTGATTTATTACAAAATTTCTTTTGAATAACTTCCTTATTTATTACAAAAACAAAAAGGACAGCTGATTTAATACTCAAGGACAGCCCCGATACACAATACAACAGCTGATTTAATACTCAAGGACAGCCCCCAATACACAATACAACAGCTGATTTAATACTCAAGGACAGCCCCGATACACAATACAACAGCTGATTTAATACTCAAGGACAGCCCCGATACACAATACAACAGCTGATTTAATACTCAAGGACAGCCCCGATACACAATACAACAGCTGATTTAATACTCAAGGACAGCCCCGATACACAATACAACCCTCTGCAAGGATCAAACATGTTATATCAATTGACGTGCCCTAATGAATGATGTCACCTTCGATCTATCTATAAATCTACAGATAGATTTTTTTTTGCTATGATCACAACAATGTTTTCAAGAAGACTGACCTGTCAGCTACAAGCTGGTGCTCTTAGAAACCGCATGGAAAGTAAATATAACTCATCATCAGCTTTTGTTAGACTCTTGTTAGACTCCTTGGGCCAGATTCACGAAGCAGTTACGCAAGTACTTACGAACGTGTACATCTTTCCTCAATCTTTGACGGCTTTGTTTACATTTATTAATCAATTTGCAAGCATGAAAACTTGCCAATCAACTGTTGTTATTGTTATAAACAGCCTCCTGGTGCTTCGGAGCTCATTAACTGTTTAATAATTATAAACAAAGCCGCCAAATATTGAGAAAAGATGTACACGTTCGTAAGTGCTTGCGTAAGTGCTTTCGTGAATCTGGCCCCCTTGAAGTTCTTGGACAATCTCCGCTCGCGAAGCCCTCAATAAAATGTCAGTGAGGAGTCGTTCTGTCCCAGTCTCATTAGCCCAAACGGGACTTGAACCCGTACCATGAATAGGACTTTGGTGTCCAAACCCCAGCCAGGAGTCTTAGTATATACCTAAAGGTCCTCGTTTATCAGATTTCCCCCAAGAACAACATTTCAGTCCTCAGGCGGAATTGGAACCAATGTCACAGACGTAAAGAGGATTTAGTGTTAGGATTCATTAGGATTAAAGAGCGTTAAATCACATGGTTCGTTAGAGGTGTTGCTGTTGGAAGATGTCTCCAGGAAACAGCTAGATGCCAGCATGTCTAATATTGAGGGTTTTTGAAGGTTCCTCTTTCTTGTCGCGTCTGGAGCTGAAGATATCATTGTGTGTCTGCTCGTGTCTGGAGCTGGGGACATCATTGTCTATCTTGGGACATCATTGTCTATCTTCTCGTGTCTGGAGCTGGGGACATCATCGTCTATCTTCTCGTGTCTGGAGCTGGGGACATCATTGTCTATCTTCTCGTGTCTGGAGCTGGGGACATCATTGTCTATCTTCTCGTGTCTGGAGTTGGAGACATCATTGTCTACTCGTGTCTGGAACTGGGGACATCATTGTCTATCTTCTCGTGTGTGGAGCCCAAGACTCTATCTATCATGTTGAACACAGACTGCTCAATAAACCCTTAAACACAATAAGCAATTGCCACAAGAAAAATGTTTAGACTTAATAGCCACCAACATCTCACATCTAGCGACTAAGGAAGTCAGTGACCTTTTGTCTCTTGAGCTGACCAATAGGAGAGAAACAACGGTCAATAATACGATGGGATCAGTACGGCCCTAAGTGGGATTTAGACTCAGGGATGTCAATCCGATTGTGTCAATCCCACAATCCCCCCTGCCAAGGTGGCATCTCCAGGTGAAGGATTCCAGTAAATCACCCGTTGAGTCCGATAATGAAATCACTCATACAGTACTAAGCTGATTTAAGCTTGCCTAAGTCGGACTAAGCTTGCTCTCTGAATAAACCAGAGATGACACCTGAGCCAGACTGAGCAAATTTTGGCCTGACCTTTAACCTGTGCTGGATTTCGTTAGAGATGGATCGTAAAAGTCGATCATAATTCGACGTAAAAGTCGAATTATTCAGATCTGAGAGAGAGAGAGAGAGAGAGAGAGAGAGAGAGAGAGAGAGAGAGAGAGAGAGAGAGAGAGAGAGAGAGAGAGAGAGAGAGAGAGAGAGAGAGAGAGAAAGAGAGACAGAGACAGAGAGAGAGAGAGAGAGAGAGAGAGAGAGAGAGAGAGAGAGAGAGAGAGAGAGAGAGAGAGAGAGAGAGAGAGACAGAGACAGAGACAGAGAGAGAGAGAGAGAGAGAGAGAGAGAGAGAGAGAGAGAGAGAGAGAGAGAGAGAGAGAGAGAGAGAGAGAGAGAGAGAGAGAGAGAGAGAGAGAGAGAGAGAGAGAGAGAGAGAGAGAGAGAGAGAGAGAGAGAGAGAGAGACAGAGACAGAGAGAGAGAGAGAGAGAGAGAGAGAGAGAGAGAGAGAGAGAGAGAGAGAGAGAGAGAGAGAGAGAGAGAGAGAGAGAGAGAGAGAGAAACTGATATACAGACACACAGTCAGACAGATAGCCAGAGATTCTAGTATTACTGATAAATAGTTCGCCAAATACAGATCAACAGAGCCAAAGAGAGAGAGAGACAGACAGCCATAGACAGAACAAAGACAAATTACAAACTTACAGACAGACAGACAGACAGACAGACAGACAGACAGACAGACAGACAGACAGACAGACAGACAGACAGACAGACATTTCGCCGTTCCCATGTGTGTACCCTCACCGTAAACCAACATTTCAATGTGTTTTCCCCTTCAAAGAAACATCAACGATGGTGCACAAGCAACGTTGCAATAACCTCTCCAAAAGTTCTTACAAAGGCCAACTTGAAATTGAAATTGATTTGAAATTGAAATAAGTTGATTGAGGTCTAAATACACACAAAGGGATGAGGCAGCTCAGGGTATTCTCACCCCGTTCTGTTCCAGCCAAACTTAACACTAAGAAATTTTATAATCTAACTTAAACCCTTAATCTAATCCAACTTAACCTAGCTTGATCTAACCTATCCTAACTTAAAACTACGATAATTCCCTGAAAACACCCAACATAATGGCCCCCTATGATTGTCTTGTTACATCTTGTAATCAAGTTGTTACATGTACCTGAATCAGGCGCCTGACAGCTGGGTGGACAGCGCTTCGAATTCGTAGTCCTGAGGTTCCGGGTTCGATTCTCGGTGGAGGCGGAGACAAATGGGCAAAATGTTTCTTTCATTAACTAGCAGTAAATAGGTACCTGGGTGTTAGTCAGCTGTCACGGGCTGCTTCCTGGGGGGGGGTGGAGGCCTGGTCGAGGACCGGGCCGCGGGGGACACTAAGCCCCGAAATCATCTCAAGATAACCTCTTGTTATCAAGTTGTTATGACGGATTAGAACGTTGTTACAATTGGCTATATTGGTTGTGACAACTTGTTAGGTGTTAAACATCGTTCAAACGTTGTAGCAACGTTTCGTCGTGTGTTTGTCGGGATACTGCGTACAGTTTTTAAGAAAGGCTCCGCATCATGGGGATAACCAATTGGAGTACTTTCACGAGGTGCGACGACTTAGCTTCCTGTCGTGACCTTGGGCTATCCTCCTCCGGCAGATAGCCATGAGATGATGGAACCTGAAGAGGAGAGATGATACATATTCATCAGATGAGGAATATTTCATCGTTCATACCATTATGAATTTATAGAAACCAAACAGCTGTGTCGACTCAACAAACTGCTCGTTATAAGCACAATAGATGATGCCCAACCGGCTCATGGCTTTGTTTGCCAGCAGGAACACCTGTGCAGGCGATGAGTCACAGTAACGTGGCTGAAGTATGCTGACCAGACCACACACTAGAAGTTGAAGGGACGACGACGAAGGGACGGATGAATCGACTTGAGAATGGTCCAGGACGGACCGAAACGTCGTCGTCGTCCCTTCAACTTCTAGTGTGTGGTCTGGACAACATCAACACCTGTGTTTCGAACACGTGTCATGGAACACCTCCTGACGAAGGTCAACATGAAAGGGTCGTTGATTCGCTTCCAACAGAGACTCGGTTTAATTTAACGGAGGAACGTTCGGTGAAGATCCAGGGATTTCCTCTGTGTACATGATCCGGTTGCTTGGTTTATTGGGGGGCCTGATTGGTGTAGTGACGCTGATTGGTTGATTTTTTGGGTGATTGGTGGTGATTGGTTGATTATATGAGCGTCCTTGGTGCTGACTGGTTTATTTCCATTATTGCACTCGTTCGCATAAGACGTTTCATCACTCTTCTCCGTCACTATTTCAGTCGTATCAACAGCAAGTGACAAAATACCTTAGTTAACCCGTCAAAATTCCATGTTCAATTACAAGTATCTGTTGTTGTTGTTGTTTCAGATTTAGCTACTCAGAACGAAGTGTCCATGTAGCACTGGCTATGGTGAGCCCCGTAATGTTACAAAGTATCTTTGAGGGGGGTAACTTTAATATCATTGGTCACCCATTATATTAACTCCGCGCCTCACATCTTTCAGTTCCCCATTTCCCCCCATTCCCCCCCCCACTCGCTATCCCCCCATCACGTGAACGGCAGGAGCATGAGCTATCCTCTCCTGGGATAGCGAGAGATGCCTGGTCGAGAGAGGCGGAAGCGTCCTGAAACTTCCTTAGGAGTTCCGCTCATCCTGGAGAGACTTGGAGGGATTCTGAAGCGTTCTTCTTATCCTGGGAAATTTGTCCCGGGTTTCTGAGAGTTGTGTGAGAGTGTAGACAAGTGCGTCTCGTCTCAAGTGCGTCCTCAAGTGCGTCTCGTCTCAAGTGCGTCTTGAGACGAGACGTTTGTTTTTATCAATCTCTTGAAGCACTCTTGGAGTAATAGCAAAATATACAAGTGGGAAAAGGTGAAGAGGGAGAAAAACAACAAGGAGGAAATAAGAGAAGGAAGGGCAAAGATGATGTTGTTCAAGATTGGCTACCTGGAGCAAAGTTCCAAGTAGCACGGGCTATGGTGAGCCCGTAGCTCGGCAAAGATGAGGAAGGAGAAGACGAGGAGATGCTGTATGATAATACACCTTCGAAACAGTGTCCTGATGTTCAATGAGATTATAATTGCATGATGTATCTATGAGTCCAGGGACGCAAGTTCGAGCCCAATGCATTATCTCGATATTTTCTAAAAGTTCACAAGCATTTCGGGTCATATTCAATATCAGTTTAAGCACACAGAGATCACACTAACGTGATGCATCAAATGAACAAATCCACAAGAGCCGTGACGAGGATTCGAACCTGCGTTCGGGAGCATCCCAGACTCAGACATCCTTAATCGACTCAGCTACGACATGGTTAAAAAGGATTGAAACCGAAGTTCTACTGAACTTACTGGATCCCCTGTCGTAGCTCAATCGATTAAGGCAGTGTCTGGGATGCTCCCGGACGCAGGTTCGAATCCTCGTCATGGCCCTTGTGGATTTGTTCATCAGTTTAAACACTAAAAATGACTACACAGTGAGGTATTAATGCAAGGTGAGGCCCACATACATAAAGTTCCACGTCAGGGATGGTGCTTACGGGCTATTCATGCCCGTGCCACCTCTTGGGTGGCTTAAACTTTATCAATCAATCGGATGGTGCTGAAGCAGCCAGTCCTCCTAAGTTTCCTCAACGTCGAAGATGAAGATGAAGATGAAGATGAAGCCACCCAAAAGGTGGCACAGGCATGAATAGCCCGTAAGTGGTGGCCTTTTTGAGCCATCACCAGTGTCAATAGATGATACTGGAGATCTGTGGAGGTGCGGCTGCACCCTGCGTGACGATAATGTCTCCCGGACCAAATGGTGACCAAATGGTGAGCTGTATATTTGACCCTTATATATATATATACACACACGCGATACACTGTCGTCTCCTTACGGGGCTACTCATGCCCGTGCCACCTCTTGGGCTGGCTCAATCATCAATCAATCAATCAACTGGCGTCCGACGCCATCTAACAGCATTTAAATGATATATTAACTCCAGTGAAAGTTCGAATAATCACCGCAAACGTCAATTGAGTCGAGAGTATTCAGAACTTAAGTCTTGGCTACAGGACTCGTGATATCACCTGAGAGATATCACCTGAAGGTGATATCACCTTAATGAGTTAATTCTAATGAGTGGGGGGAGGTGGTTCCCTACGCCACTTAACGCACCTGTCTCTCACCATAAATGGCAGTAATGAGTTAAGTCAGTCTTGCTGTTTGGGTTATAAACTAATTTGTTGTGAAATTTTGGCAAATTGTGAACTAGTGAACTGCATTGGAGAGGTTGGAAAATATACTGACCAGTGGAAGAGGACGAGAGAGAGAGAGAGAGAGAGAGAGAGAGAGAGAGAGAGAGAGAGAGAGAGAGAGAGAGAGAGAGAGAGAGAGAGAGAGAGAGAGAGAGAGAGAGAGAGAGAGAAAGACGGGAAGTGAGAGACGGAAAGGGAGGGAGACAGAGGGCGAATGAGACAGTGAAACGAGAGAGACAATGAGAGTGAGAGGGAAGTGTGAGAGAGAGGAAGGCGTGAGAGAGAGAGAGGGGGGAGTGAGGTTTTAAATGAGAGACAGAGAGGGAAATGAATGGCACTGAGGGGAAGGAGAGAGAGGGAGGGAGGGAAGTGAGAGGGGAAAGAGAGAGAGAGAGAGGGCTCGCGCTTGGCACTGTTCCACTACTATAAAATAAAATCACATCATGACAGGTTAACCCTGGCTCTTGTCCTCCCTTGTGGCACTCTCTCTCTCTCTCCCTCACACACTCTCCCTCTCTCTCTCCCTCTCTCACACACTCTCTCTCCCTCTCACACACACACACTCTCTATCGCTCACAATCTATCCAGCTTCGACCCCCTTTCGGATGTTCTAGATATTCTAGAATACCTTCTAGATATATTCCTGATATCTTCTAGATATATTCCTGATATTCCAAGATCTTTCAGGTTCTGCCATGTCAAGCACTAGAAATTCAGAGTCTTTAACCATCTTCTATTACCGCAAAAGGCCCCCTCTTCCATCTTTCCCTTTGTATACTTCCTGTCACGTGGTCTTTGCCCCCTTTCCAGGATGCTTGGGGGGGGGGTGAGATAAGGGGAGGTAAGAGGGAGGTAAGGGGGAAGGGGAATAAGGGGGAAGGGGAATAAGGGGGAAGGGGAATAAGGGGGGGTCGACCCTTGTCTTCTCCTCGACAGGCAGACACTGAGGGTATTGGCTGTGAAATGTCAATGGGAGACAGACTTGGAAGCAAAGAGAACAAAGGGCAAGGAAACATTGAAGAAATACAGATAGCACAGAGAGAGAGAGAGAGAGAGAGAGAGAGAGAGAGAGAGAGAGAGAGAGAGAGAGAGAGAGAGAGAGAGAGAGAGAGAGTGAGAGAGAGAGAGAGACAAAGAGAGAGAGAGAAGAGAGAGAGAGAGAGAGAGAGAGAGAGAGAGAGAGAGAGAGAGAGAGAAAGAGAAGAGAGAGAGAGAGAGAGAGAGAGAGAGAGAGAGAGAGAGAGAGAGAGAGAGAGAGAGAGAGACAAAGAGAGAGAGAGAAAGAGAGAGAGAGAGAGAGAGAGAGAGAGAGAGAGAGAGAGAGAGAGAGAGAGAGAGAGAGAGAGAGAAAGAGAAAGAGAAAGAGAGAGAGAGAGAGAGAGAGAGAGAGAGAGAGAGAGAGAGAGAGAGAGAGAGAGAGACAAAGAGAGAGAGAGAAAGAGAGAGAGAGAGAGAGAGAGAGAGAGAGAGAGAGAGAGAGAGAGAGAGAGAGAGAGGGAGGGAGGAAGAAATCCGATCAGCAACGGATCATTCCAAGGACCCATAACCTAACAATTGAAACAAAGAGTCCTGCCTGACAATGTTTCCAGATGAGGCTGATTTTTTTAGGTCAACATTCGTGACAAACAAAGACTTTCAGAATCTTCCTCCAGGAAGTCGAGACTGCAAAGGAGGCCGGAGAAATGGTTACTGGAATTCAACCCCCAGCAATTGTAACGTCACGAGAATGGGCTCAGTGCATACGTTGAGCGTGTATGCCCAAATAGTCCTTTATAGATATATACAAGCGAGACCCAGTTTGTAAAATGACGGCACTGAACTACAAGGAATAACTGAGGGCTTTGAGCTATGAGGAATAGCTTAGTTCTCCCTTTACTGAATGAAAGAAGACATAGAGGGGACATGATAACGACATATCAAATAATATAGGAAACTGATAAAGAAGACATTGAAACAATAATCAAAGCGAAGAACAACAAATAAAAAAAACTTGCATGGAAACGAGAGGATAAAAATGATTTACAAAGCCGTTAAGAATACATTCGTACAAATAAGTGATAAATGTAGAAAATGATTTAGATTAAAAAGATAAAGATTGATTTTGAAAATAAAGATAAAATTATTTTATTAAACATCCCAATGTTTAAACCTGTGTGTATTAAAACACACACACAGACACCTCGCCTCGCAGCTGAGTGGACAGCGCTCTGGGGTTGTAGTCCTAAAGATCCGGGTTCGATTCCCGGCAGATGCAGAAACAAATGGGTAGAATTTCTTTCACCCAAGCGCCCCAGTTCACCTAGCAGTAAATAGGTAACCTGGGAGCTAATAGCTCGATTCTGTAGATACACACACACACACACACACACACACACACACACACACACACACACACACACACACACACACACACACACACACACACACAACACACGCACCCATAACACACCCAAACGGAACCCAAATGAGCCATTCGAGAGACAATCCCTGATTTACTATCAGACTTCCCAATCAGTATTCAGAATCTCATTTGAATCATTGTATAGGGGGGGGGGGGGGTTGTCAACTCTCCCTCGAATAACCTTCCTCTTCTCCTCGTTTACCAGTCACACCCCTAATCCCAATCCAAGGAATTTAAGGATTAGTGATGTCCCTTTTTGTCGAATCCCTATCTGGTGGTTCGTAACTAATTTCAGATTCATGTTCTAGATGCGCCGAGAACCGGTTTACAACAAGGCATTGTGGAAGATCCGGTTGATGGATGGTTCCTCCGGTTGATGAATGGTTCCTCCGGTTGATGGATGGTTCCTCCGGGTGATGAATGGTTCCTCCGGGTGATGAATGGTTCCTCCGGTTGATGGATGGTTCCTCCGGTTGATGAATGGTTCCTCCGGTTGATGGATGGTTCCTCCGGGTGATGAATGGTTCCTCCGGGTGATGAATGGTTCCTCCGGTTGATGGATGGTTCCTCCGGTTGATGAATGGTTCCTTCGGTTGATGGCTGTTGATGCTACAAGCAAGTTTGGTTGCAGGATGGGTCCTGTGTGTGATGGCGTGTGTTTGAATGCATGTTTTATGTTGGCGTGTGTTTGTGTGTGTGTGTGTTGTATGTTTATATGTGTGTGTGTAGTAAAGGTGTGCGAGAGTTTTATGGTGCGTGTCACTCTCACTTAATCTCTATATGGTTTAGGTTAGGTTCACCCGGCTGTCTGTCTGTCTGTCTGTCTATTTGTCTCCCTCTGTATCCCTCTCTGTTTTTATCTCTGTCATTGTCTGTCTGTAGCTCTATTTTTTGTCTCCATCTGTCTCTCTCTCACTCTCTGTCTGTCTGTCTGTCTGTCTGTCTGTCTGTCTGTCTGTCTGTCTCTCTCTCTCTCTGGCTGTCTCTCTCTCTCTGGCTGAGTCTCTATCTCTCTCTCTCTCTCTCTCTCTCTCTCTCTCTCTCTCTCTCTCTCTCTCTCTCTCTCTCTCTCTCTCTCTCTCTCTCTCTCTGGCTGTCTCTCTATCTCTCTGGCTGTCTCTCCCTCTCTCTGGCTGTTTCTCTCTCTGTCTGTCTGTCTGTCTCTTGCCACACACACATTCTAAATTGACGAAGATGGGCAGTATCCCTGCGGGAGCCGGGGACTCATTTCAGCAAATTGGTTTCATGCAACACCAAAAACCAATCTCATTGCTACAGTCCCCCAATCAATCACAGCTACAGTTACAGTCAGTCACAGGCACAGTCACCGAATTACAGCCACCCCCAACCACCTATCCCACCACAACCTCTATCCACCATCACCATCCAACCCCAAAAAACCTCATTTTCACCTCCCCCCAACATCCTTAATTCCCACTCTCACCCCCCTCCCTAAACCCGTCTGGGCACCAGAGCCCAAGTTTATCTTCTCTGACTCTCCTGAGACATCTTATTGTGTGTTGGTCAAACAGTCGAGTTTTTGAGAAGTTTTCTGATTAATCCCTCGAGCGTCTTCGCTCCTCCTTGGTGGTGGAATGTTTGTGTGTCGTGACAGCCATCAGGGTGGCCTCCTTGGGGTCCGTGATCGACATGTGTTCAGATGAAGATTTTGCATGATATTCGGGTATTTATTATTTGTGCCTGCAGGGTTGAGTTTAATAGTTCAATGGGGTGCATCTCTTTAACAGAAAGTTGTCTAATGCACTGGTCACAAGTAGGTCATGACTGTTTTTGTGACTTATTCATAATCTCATTGCATTTGCTTGGGTCAAAGTCAAGCAGCCATTTATCAGACCATCTTTCTTGTTTGAGCAAGTCTCCCACATCAAGTTTGCCTAGAAGGAAAAAAAAATACTTGGGGGTTAGTCGACTGTTGTGGGTCGCCTCGTGAGGACTGGAATTTCTTACAAACAGATAACATAACATACCGTTGGTTTCCATGTTGCAAGTCCCCTTCAGGGGGAGTCAGCATGTGGCTTTTCAATCTATTCTGCTCTGATTAACATCTCCAATTATTAGCAGTTTTAACTTACATTCTGGGAGTGGTTGCTGCCCCCAACAGATATATAGTTCACTGGGAAGCTATGACGCTGCTCCTACACATTCCTCCTGGGTCTTGTATTGTGCAAGATCCTCCTGGGTCTTGTGGCATTTGCTGGTGGGTTGCAGGGTTGATGGGGGTGAGGTTGAGAGGATTGTTTTATCCCATAGTCTACTGGGCAGTTGAGTGTGACGTCCGTTGTATTGTATAGTTATAGAGCTCTATCATCCTCTTCCGTTTGACTCCTCTTATTTGGGGAATTAAACCGGGATGGAAGATCTAACCGGAAGATTGAAGCGTATATTTGATCACACTTTCCCGGAATTCCTAGAAACTGATTTGTAATAAAAGCAATTATATATATTTTTTCCAGTTGTCTCCTCCTCTATCCTTTCCGTCTTTTCTGCTGACTCTCCCTCTCTCTCTGCAACCCGTTCTCGCACTTGCTTTTAGTCAATATTGGCTTATTTAATAAGTGCATATGTGACATACTAATTGATTGTAAATATTTTAGCTTACCTTGGAAAGCTTCATAGAAAACACCGACCTCACCTAACCTTCTTAGTATGTTAAGATAAGCATCTTATTGCTTCTTAATTACAATTATTACTTAACCTATACCGTTAACAGGTTAAGTAATAATAGTAAATAAGAAACAATAAGATGCTTATCTTAACATACTAAGAAGGTTAGGTGAGGTCGGTGTTTTCTATGAAGCTTTTCAAGGTAAACTAAAATATTTACAATCAATTAGTATGTCACATATGCACTTATTAAATAAGCCAATATTGACCATAAGCAAGTGCGAGAACGGGTTGCTCTCTGTCTACCCGTCCTTACTCTCTCTTCCCTCCCTCACTCTCACTTCCTACAACAGGACACACACACACAGCAGTCTGGTCGGGTCCACAGCTGCTTTTACCAATACCAAAACTCTCCCCCACAAGGAAAGAAAGTTGGACTAACAGCCTTCACTGTTTTCCTGAGAACAGGGAGAGAGGGGGGGAGAATACCTGACCACTGTGTTTTGACCCCTATAACCACTCGCTTTATAGGTGGTTGCAGGGTCGATTCTTCAGCTCTTGGACTCCACCTTTCAGTTCTCTGTTATCTATCTCCCAGTTTTTATTTTTTAATTATGTATACTCTTGAAGCTATGTATAAAGTTAGCATCAACTACCTTCTGGGTTTTTGCTCGTTCTGTTAATTTACCTGAATTCACCATCTAATGTTAGTGGACTACTACGGGAACAGGGAGTCGGCGGCTTGTCAAAGGTCCCCCCCTACCAATACTACCCCCTTTTAATTTTCTGTTCTTCACTGTGGATTGTTCAGTATGCAACCCGTTCTCGCACTTGCTTACTAGTCAATATTGGCTTATTTAATAAGTGCATATGTGACATACTAATTGATTGTGAATTGCAGTATGAAGCACTCTGAAACTGAGTGTTCAGTTTACACGTAACACTTATAAAGTAACACGTATTTGACGTTTTAAAAGATGGATCTGGATTAATATCCTCCAATCCTGTTTAGTATTTTAAAAAGCTTCTCTGAGATCTGGCCTGACATGTCTGGTTTGAAATGTTGTTTAGGGGTCCGAAGTCCTGAAAGCTTCCTTGTCCATGTTTTCTGAAGACTTCCACGAGAATATTCGCCAACTTTGCATATGCCTCCGGTGATTGGCTTCCTGTGATGCCTCTTCCTGGAAAGTTTTTCCTTTCAGTGAACTCCTGGCCATCAGTAAATTCCCAGAGCGTTTTATCTCGTCTCCTCAGGGGCGTCTAAGACATTCTGCAATCATTCTCGCCAGATGATCGTCTCATTAGATCCTACGTCCTCAGTTATGTTTATTGACATATCATAAAAAACGGCGTGTGTGTGCGTGTGTGTGTGTGTGTGTGTGTGTGTGTGTGTGTGTGTGTGTGTGTGTGTGTGTGTGTGTGTGTGTGTGTGTGTGTGTGAAATATAAATTCCATGCCAGTCATAATCTCTCTGTGTCATTTTCGCTCCAGTGGAGTGTCCTATATTTTGTTTTCGATGTAATGGGTCCAGTACATGTGTTTCTAACAGGCCTCCCAGTCTATTTCCCCCGTGATTGCAAGCTTCCATACTTAATAGTTTTGTTTCGCAATGTGAGCATATGATGTTATAGCTTATATGATATGGGAGTGGCTACTGTGGGAGTGTGGAAATAGCTTATGATAGAGAGAGAGAGAGAGAGAGAGAGAGAGAGAGAGAGAGAGAGAGAGAGAGAGAGAGAGAGAGAGAGAGAGAGAGAGAGAGAGAGAGAGAGAGGCTCATGATATTAAAATGATGTCATGAGGAAAATGAGTGATTCAGTTATGAGGGCCCAATAACCGGTTCCAATTAGCGAGCAGATCAGCATTAAGTATTAGTATGAGTATCAAGGCGGCGGTGTATACGAGAGTGGTGTCATACATATGAATGAGGGAGAGGAGAGAGAGCAGGAGAATGAGATAGGTAGAAGTGGGAAAATCGATAACGAAGAGAGTGAAACGCAGATGGGAGAGAGAGAGAGAGAGAGAGAGAGAGAGAGAGAGAGAGAGAGAGAGAGAGAGAGAGAGAGAGAAGTGGAAAACACAGATCAGTATAACAACAAAAAAGGGTAAAAGAAGGATTGTGAGGAGTGCGAATATGAGGGTGAAGAGAGAGAAGAGAAAGGGGAATATGAAAGTGGAAGCCAAGAGTACGCAGAAGGGGCATTGAGATGAAGTGGATGAGGCCGTGGATGGACGTGAGATAATGAGATGCTGGAGACGGATGAGGGCTTCAGGAGATGACGGGTGATGGTCCAAAACGTGGAAGTTCCTCCACAGAATACTGTCGGAAATGGACAGAAGAAATGGGATGGGAATGTGAGACGGAAATGGAAGGGAGAGAGAGGTTGGAATAGGCAGGACTCCCAGAGCATCATAAATGAGATTGTCTCAGCGTATCTCTAGTCAAATGATGCCAGGAACAGAATTAACGAAGAGGGAGAGAAGGGGAAGAGAAAGGGAAAAGAGATGGAACAGAAAGGAAAGGAAGAGAGACAGATAATCTGAAACAAGGCACAGTATGAATAATGTCGACATTAGTGCATCCCTAGACGGAGTTTTCACCTGAAATTTAACCTGTGTGCGTATGTCTTTCTTCCTACAGGACTGGGGACTGGAGAGGGTTAAGCTTCAGCTCTAGGGCCCAGCCTCTTAACCTCCGATCAACTGACGTTCTTGAGTATTATGTATATATATATACATAATTCAAGGAATTCATAATTGCAATTATACGCACATGTGTAATCGCGCTCTCATATGTGTACACCTGTGGCTTTATGAATGCCACAGGTGGTGGCTTACGAGGGGTATGTGTGCATGTGTGTTTGCAGGTGTTCTCGTCTGTCTGTCTCGACCCGACCCGACACGCAAGGCAACTCTAATATCACACCCCACTATGTAAATTAGCGCCATGTTAGCTATATTAAAGTTTACCATGAATTTCCTACGATCCCCGAGTAGCTGACCTCGTTTTCTTTCTCTCATTTAATCTAGCCCAAACTTTCCTATATTACCTCTCACTTCTCCTCTCTCTCTCTCTCTCTCTCTCTCTCTCTCTCTCTCTCTCTCTCTCTCTCTCTCTCTCTCTCTCTCTCTCTCTCTCTCTCTTCTCCCTTCCCCCCCTCTCTCTCTCTCATTTAATCTAGCCCAAACTTTCCTATATTACCTCTCACTTCTCTTCTCTCTCTCTCTCTCTCTCTCTCTCTCTCTCTCTCTCTCTCCCTCTCCCTCTCTCTCTCTCTCTCCTCTCTCTCTCTCTGGCGGCATAAAGTTCAGGTCTTATCATGTTATGAGAAGAGTTCATAAGACTCATATAACCCTT
This sequence comes from Procambarus clarkii, assembly GCF_040958095.1. NCBI lineage: Eukaryota > Metazoa > Arthropoda > Malacostraca > Decapoda > Cambaridae > Procambarus > Procambarus clarkii. Next base: position 23,131,621 of record NC_091227.1, read on the forward strand.
TTAACCCCCTTTTCATAATTTTTTTTCGTATATATTGTCTAAAAAAAAACACTGCTTGGTGTCCTCTTCCATCATCTGGTTTAATGATCATAAACCCTGTTCATTAACGTCTCAATACTATTAATTTATAAATCATTAAAAAAAATGTATTAATGATCCAGTGAATATTGGAATTCGATATATCGAAGTTAGGAATTGCTCTCCAATAATAATTATTACATCAGGATATGCCAACGAAATATACATAGAGGCAATACAATAATACATAATATAACTGCATAATTTATATGTATAAATAACTCCTAGTATGAACATTGCCTGAGACGTATTACCAGTAATACAATTATTAGTATTAAATATTAATTAAATATTATTATTAATTATAATAATAATAATAAAAATTATTATTAACGAATTTCAATATAATATCAGGAATGAAAGATTATTATTATTATTATTTTTTAAAGAGCAGAATATGATTTTTTGTCGTAAAATTCTTTGCCGATTAAACTACCCTAAAATATAGAATAATTTACAACATCAAAAATTGGAAGAGCAGCTTCTGCAGAATGTTTAGATCCCAGAGGCACGAGTTTGGTACCGCTGTTGTCACGGACCAAACAGGTGCAACACCTGCTCAAGGCCTTGATCAGGTGTTGATACACGCACCAACGCGCCCAAGACACCATCAACACCCTACAGGGCATCTCAGGTACTCACACTCCAGGGAAGAGGACGAAGATGACTCTCCAAAACTTCAAGCAATATCTTGAGACCCAGAGGGCGTACTAACACCCGGTAGTAAAGTGCTAAAGGGAATTAAATTTTACTCTGGATCACTGCAAACACTTGATATAAATCGGATAAGATTAGAATAAGGAAAAGACCTGGGTAAAAACTGGGTTGGATTTAGGAAAGACCTGGGTAAATACTGGTTATATAAAAAGGGTTAGTCATTTACGTGACAAATTACCGGATAACCTAACAGGCAGGGGGATCGAAGGGTTGTTTCAAGCGTAGGCTAGACTTATATACGAATGCGTTTGGGGTGGATGTAAAAAGGAGGTGTCTCGCATGGACCAATATAAGCCTTCTGCGGTTGATTTCGTTTCTTATATATATATATATATATATATATATATATATATATATATATATATATATATATATATATATATATATATATATATATAATATAGTATTGTTAGTATCCAGAGCCTCCTAGAGAAAAAATAAATAAATACTTTCAGTGAAAATCTCACTGAAAGCGTAAAAATATTTTCCTCTTAATACTATCTTTCAACAGCAGACAGCCTGGTAGTTTTCCTCCCACTTAGAGAGTGGTTGATAACATGTCTATCAACTCTGAGACTGTCTGTGTCAACCCCAACATCCCTCCTGTCAACTGCGATGCCCTTTGTCGACTGTCTGATCTATTCCTGTCACTAATTCATTAAAAACAAAAAGGAAATCCCATTTAATAAAATTTTTCCTCAAATGAATATGACGAACAGGGAGTAGATGCCTGATCTTGTTATGAAGTGTCGTAAAGCCTTTTTTTAAGTATTATGTCACCAAGACCAGTATTTACCCAGGTATTTCCCCAAAAGCCACGAAGTCAGTCATTATTCTCTCTCTCTCTCCTGCTGTCAGTGGCAGACTGTGTCGTCAGCCGGTGTTGTCTTGAAGCTCGCTTGGCTGAATGCAGAGACAACTCAGTATTGTTACGTGAGGTCGACGGGGCTGAGTGAAAGCCATACAGAGCCTCACGACCGAGTCCTTCAGCTGCGAGCACCAATAGCCTGGCTGATCAAGTAGTCATTGAAGCCCACTGGGAGGAGTTTAACGCACTCCACTCCACTCTACCGTACACGTAATCTGAACTTATATGCCGTATGTGGACCGTGGCCGCCCCCCCACATACACAGATAGAGCTCGATCCTGCAAGCACAAATAGGTCAGAACACACACACACACACACACACACACACACACACACACACACACACACACACACACACACACACACACACACACACACACACACACACACACACACACACACACACACACACACACACACACACACACACACACACACACACACTCACACACACACACACACGCACACACACTCACACACACTCACACACTCTCTCCTTCCAATCTAAGGGCCTGTAAATTGTAATCATCAGCGCGTATAAGCTTAAATATAATTATGTGAAAAAAGCAGCAAGCCAGCGATTATACTGGCTTGATTATTATATAATCTTGATATATCATAATAATATATAATCTTGTATAATCTTCATTGTTGATTATACAACACTAGGAAGGAATATAGGTGAGTGAAGTCACCTGCAATTTAATCATGTTTATAAATTATTCCTTATCATCCCCAAGTACTATAAACTGTACCAAAGATTACTCAGATTTATAAGGCATATTCTCGCGACCAAAAAGATGGGACAAAGCAATTGCTAAGCTCCAGGTACCTCATACCAGTAGGTCTATAGGGATTCCGTGTCTCAAAATTCCATAATGTAATTTTGGAGAGTGCAACCCAGTTCCAGCTGCTGCCAGAGTCTACTTCATGAATCAGGGCAGGATTTAGACAATCTAAATCTAAGGGATTTAGACTTTCTAAATCTAAGGGATTTAGACTTTCTAAATCTAAAGGATTTAGACTTTCTAAATCTAAAGGATTTACACTTTCTAAATCTAAAGGATTTAGACAGCTCAACAATGTACAGCTTTGGGCCTCTCACAGTCTGAAGGGAGCCTCTTCAAATTATTGTTGCTATTAATGTTTAGGAAATTTAATAATTAAAAACATATTTTAAAGTTTCAAAGGAACAACTTATCTCTTCCTTCCCCCCCCCACAACCATGTATAATTCATCCGTATGGATAAATTATGGATATCTGGGTCATTCTTGCCAAGTTCAGTTGTTTCACAGCCTTATTCTCGTATTAACAATTGCCAAATAGGTTTGGAAAAGGTTGTTGACGCTTCCACCATCAGTGATTGGGGCAACCATGGCAAGCGAATCAGTTACCACTCGTGTTCCTGCAGTTGGTGTTAAAATATGCATTTGCACATTCATAAACCTGCATTTATAAAACTGGTCTTCACATGCACCCAGGTGTGTCGATGCATTCGAACGTGTATTCAGGCTACACATGAATGTTTTCGTGAATTTACACTTACACACACACACACACACAAATAACACCGACCAGATGAAAGCTACTAAAAAAAGCAGAAATAACAAAAAGTTATATATGAAATAATGCGAGAAAGTTACGTTCCAAATGAAAGAGAAACTGAGCATCGACAAGAGAGGATTTCAAGATCTTATCTCAAGACCAAAAGCACTTTTGCACAAAAGTCAGATAGACATCAACCCAGCGTAAACCTAATCCATAAGCAGCAACAATGAATCAAATTATGATGTCGAAAATCCTGATACTGAGAGACTTCAATCATTATGAGATAGACTGGGAATCGAAGACCCTCCAAGCAAGAGTCGAATAATTAGAAGTGAAACTGGTAAACTCTTTAGGAAAGAGCTTTCTGATGCAACACTTTAAAAAAGAACACACTCTACCGACTAGGAGGAGTTCTGTCACCTTCAACTTTGCCTGTCACCTTGACCTGTCACCTTCAGTACACAGCATTGACATAAATGACACTTGTAAACATTCGTAAACAAGTCGTCAGACACCTGGACAAGTCAGGTGGACGTTGATGTTGTTAGACCAGTATCCGTTCATAACTCTCCAGTGTGGAATCCCTGACCTAATTACCAGCCCGTGTAAAACTAATACATACACAAAATAAATTCACATTTAATGTGGTTGAAGCCAAAGCCAAATTTTCCCTTTGCGGTTTCGAAAGCTTCAGTCCAAAACAAAAGGACAAAAATTCGCTCCACCTTAACAAAACGTAAACAACACTAACCGAGTCAAAAATCTATCTACCTCGAGGCCAATATTTTGCCAAACTTTCTACTGCCTTTCCTCTATTACTTTCTCTTCACTGCTTTGTCCTCTACTGTCACGCCTTCTGCTGCTTCGTCATCTGATACCTCGGCCTTCAGTGCCTCGCCCTCCACTGCCTCGCCCTCCCCTGCCTCGCCCTCCACTGCCTCGCCCTCCACTGCCTCGCCCTCCACTGCCTCGACCTCCACTGCCTCGCCCTCCACTGCCTCGCCCTCCACTGCCTCGCCCTTCACTGCCTCGCCCTCCACTGCCTCGCCCATCACTGCCTCGCCCTCCCCTGCCTCGACCTCCACTGCCTCGACCTCCACTGCCTCGACCTCCACTGCTTCAGTCACCGTTGCCTCGAAACATGAAATATTCCGGTGACCTTCTGGAGGCCCCGTTGTGGGAGCCAATCAAAAGGTACCGTGGCGACCTCAATCCCCCATTCCCTTTACATCCCTTCCTATCCTCCTCCACTCTTTCCCTTCATCCCCTTCCATCCCCCGATCTGCAAACGCCTCCCACCCCCTTTCCATCCTTTCCCTACACCCTCCTCTATCCATCCTATTCTTACATTAAAAGGAGGACAGAGGAATAAAACAGGACTCATTGAATTAGACAACCAGCTGCTAGAAAGGCCGGGCCCTTGAGCTAAAGTCCGATCCTTTAGGCACAAATAGGTTAGTACACACACACACACACACACACAAATACATACATCTTTACAAACAATTCTATGTCAATATATCGATATAAATACATTACTGAATTACTGAATAAATACCAAAAAAAGTGAATTAAAATCTGGAAAAATAATTAAATTAATTAAAATTTTGGGGTCATTAGTCAAAGCAAAGATCACCATTGTTTAAGGAAGGTCATTATGAAAATAATTAAGGTTGATGGAAGGTCACCGTGACTTGTGTGAGGTGAAAGGTCAAAGGCCGATATGAATTATTTAATCAGCTAGAATGTCATGGGTCAGGATTAGTGAGCTAGAGTCTGGTTCTATAGTGCCAGCCTCAACAGTGCCAGGCTCTACAGTGCCAGGCTCTACAGTGCCATGCTCTACAGTGCCAGGTTCTACAGTGCCAGGCTCTACAGTGCCAGGCTCAACAGTGCCAGGCTCTACAGTGCCAGGCTCTACAGTGCCAGGCTCTGCAGTGCCAGCCTCTACAGTGCCAGGCTCTACAGTGCCAGGCTCTAAAGTGCCAGGTTCTACAGTGCCAGGCTCTACAGTGCCAGGTTCTACAGTGCCAGGCTCTACAGTGCCAGGCTCTACAGTGCCAGGCTCTACAGTGCCAGCCTCTACAGTGCCAGGCTCTACAGTGCCAGGCTCTACAGTGCCAGGCTCTACAGTGCCAGGCTCTACAGTGCCAGCCTCTACAGTGCCAGGCTCTACAGTGCCAGGCTCTACAGAGCAGGAATCTGAGCGCTCCAAAAGAGCCTGCCTTCCTCAAATGATCTGAACAGAAAGAGTTTTTAATAGTTCTAAAATGTAGAAAATTCACCAGAAGATTAACAAGGAATTTATATATTTTCCTTTTATTGTTAATTTTTTTTTTAAATGAATTAAATGAATTTTTTTTTTAAATTAAATAAAAAAATCAATGTTAAATTTATTGTTTTAAATTTATTTATGTATTTATTTAAACTAAGCATTTATATATTTGTGGAAGAGATGACTTATAGACATACACTTATAACTCTCCATATATGATGGAGAGTCTCCATATATGATATAATTTAACTTATTAAAGACAATTTTTGTTGGAAAATACTAGCAATTAATTAACAGAAAAAAATATGCCGAATGATTCAACCAAATAATAATAATAATAGCTTGAAAAAATATCCGTAATAGTGTTTTTTACCAGAATTTACCTGAGAGTCAACATCTCTAGTGGCCTCGACGGGGACAGGGAGAAGCGGCTTGATAAAAACCTCCGCTCAGTGTTATTTTCATAAACTTTCACTTAAAAAAACAAAAACTCGTTAATGACACCGAAAAGCAAAACTATTTTATGTGTTTTTATTAAACCATAAAAACCGAATACGGACGAGGCAGTAATGCTTTAGACGAGTAGAAAAACATGTACGTGGTTTAAATGTACGTGTACGTGTACGTGTGTGTACGTGGTTTAAATAAACAACCAGGGGGGGGGGGGTTTAATGATATTAAAAAACATGTTATTTTCTGTTTCAGTGTTCTGGGTGATGGCTATCGTCAGTGACGAGGAGGGAAGGGAATGGGTGGGGGTTATCTTGAGGTTATCTTGAGATGATTTCGGGGCTTTTAGTGTCCCCGCGGCCCGGTCCTCGACCAGGCCTCCACCCCCAGGAAGCAGCCCGTGACAGCTGACTAACACCCTAGGTACCTAATTTACTGCTAGGTAACAGGGGCATAGGGTAAAAGAAACTCTGCCCATTGATTCTCGCCGGCGCCTGGGATCGAACCCTGGACCACAGGATCACAAGTCCCGCGTGCTGTCTGCTCGGCCGACCGGGGGGGGGGGGGGGACGTGTGCTATACATATGGACGTGTGTGCTATACATGTAGACGTGTGTGCTATACATGTAGACTTGTGCTATACATGTGAAGTTTGGCCAACTTGTGAACGACTCCCTCGTCCTCCCTTTCTCCCTGAGAAAGCATTTTACAGTGTATATTCTCACCTAAATATGCTTGCAAAGTCGAGTTTTAGCTCCGAATCCCCGTCTCTCTCTCTCTTGTACTGTCGGTGGGTTAATGCAATGTTCTTCCTCTTCATAAAATATTCTAATTTCACCTTTAACGCTGAAAACTCAATTTCTTTCTCCGAGTCCTCTGCATCTCCTATTCCCATCTACTATTTCTTATTTTAAGTATAACGTCTTTATTCACCGATACGATGCAGGATGTTGCTTTTGCAACGAGTGCCTTCCATAACATTGCAGTTCTCCAAGTTGATTTCTAGTGGCCATTTATCAGTCCAGATCTGAAGATTGCCTAAAGTGATATTGCTCACAGTCTTGTCTGAGCTCTTTTTTTGTTAAACATTATACATTAATAAACATGTATCATTCATTTTGTTATCAGTAAACATTTAGCATTATTTATCATTGATATGGATGGGACTAATTTGTAAGCAAGGTTACTTGATGTATATTAAAGACAAGGAGCCAGATTCACGAAAGTACTTACGAACCTGTACATCTTTCCTCAATCTTTGGCGGCTTTGTTTACAATTATTAAACAGTTAATGAGCTCCGAAGCACCAGGAGGCTGTTTATAACAATAACAACAGTTGATTGGCAAGTTTTCATGCTTGTAAAGTGTTTAATAAATGTAAACAAAGCCGTCAAAGATTGAGGAAAGATGTACACGTTCGTAAGTGCTTTCGTGAATCTGGCCCAAGGTCTTAACACGGAGCCTTGAAGCATCCTTAACAAGTGGATGTTGAGGATGCTTATAAGTGTACTTTCAAGTACCAATGTAAACTTACGTTACCAATGTAACGTAACGATTATGTTACGTTGTTGGGTAGATTAGATACACCGTGTTTAGTGAGTTTCATATTTATTTAGTGGTCTTGGATACAGCAGTGTCGTAGATGTTGAGACAGAGCTTGGAGCAGAGCAGAGAGCTGAGTGTGGCCGGAGTAGTGGAGCTCTATGTTGAAGGTCTCAGGTCTCAGCATGAGTATTCACCTAGTTGTGTTTGCGGGAGTTGAGCTCTGCTCTTTCGGCTCGCCTCTCAACTGTCAATCAACTGTTTACTAACTACTTTTTTTTCCTACACCACACACACACCCCAGGAAGCAGCCCGTGACAGCTGACTAACTCCCAGGCACCTATTTACTGCTAGGTAACAGGGGTACTTAGGGTGAAAGAAACTTTGCCCATTTGTTTCTGCCTCGTGCGGGAATCGAACCCGCGCCACAGAATTACGAGTCCTGCGCGCTATTCACCAGGCTACGAGGCCCCTGTGTGTGTGTGTGTGTGTGTGTGTGTGTGTGTGTGTGTGTGTGTGTGTGTGTGTGTGTGTGTGTGTGTGTGCGTGCGTGCGTGCGTGCCGAACAATGTACCAAAAGTACCCAAAAAAACAAACAATTAACAGGAAAATAATTACTACACAGCTTAAATAATAAATATCCGTAATTGAATACAAAAGTAATACAATCTGAAATAAACATTAATTCACGCTTGAAAACGAGTAAATACAATCCCACGTAAGATTCCGATTTCCTCTCGAACTTGAAAACCTGCTAAGTACCCAGACGCTAAATGTAGCATTAAAAGTTAGCAATACAGTGAAAGGATTGTTGTAATTTTATTCCATTATGTAAATGCAATTTGAGAAAAGCGTACACTATAGCCGCCATTGTGTTACTGCCCAGAACACTATTGCTAAAAGAGGACTATTTCGCTCTTCGTTTGTTTTTCAACGCCAACTTTCCCCTTATAGTTTACCGCGTAAAATATTCTTTCGTTTATTGTTATTGTTGTAACTGCTATTTATAGCGGTTCCTGCTAGCTGTCAGTACTGTTTTTGGCGGGAGAGCAGGGAAATATCAGGGGAAAAGAACCAAGCCATTGCGACTTTATAGCACTTGAGAAGGGGTCAGGATTAGGATGGGGGGGGGGGAAGGAATGGAGCCCCCAACCACTTGTGGACGGTCGGGGGATTGAACGCCGACCTGCATGAAGCGAGACCGTCGCTCTACCGTCCAGAACAAGTGGTTGGAATGGTAGTGAGTTATTGAACCCACAACCACAAGAGATGACTATATTGCCCTTTAAAAATTACGGGCAAAAAAAAAAATATATATATATTTTAAAATATATTTAATATATATATATATATATATATATATATATATATATATATATATATATATATATATATATATATATATATATATATATTCTCGTCTCTCGTCGTACATAGGGTTTCGTTCAACATATAGCGCAGTGGGCTACACAGCAGTCAATCGCAAAGGGTGATTGAAGTCCTATTTCAATGCAACCCATCAATTTGGACAGTGTCCTACAGCGGTGATCGTTAGTACTGCTTCCCCTACAAGAGGTAGTTAGCACTGCGTTTCCTGAAGGGGGGGGGGGGGGTAGTTAGGGGGGGGGTAGTTAGGGGGGGTAGTTAGGGGGGGCGGGAATTATTAGCACCGACAGTCTTCAAAATCAAATCTTCCTCAAATAAAAGGGACAAAAACAAAAATTCCAATTCTCCCTTTAACCCATTATTGTGGGTCTTAGAGCGAGCACCATATTAATGGGGAACCAGCGGCCTCCACTCCAGTAGGCTGGCCTCCTGCAGGGACCTCAAGGGGCGGGTTAATGGGCCTGTTGGTGGTGGTGGTTGTGGGTGGTTGCCAAATGGGTCCAGAAAAAAGGGGTTAAGGGAAGGAAGGAGGGCTTTCTGATGGGGGGTTGGCGAAGGGAATCGAACCTTCGGGGGATGTGTAAGGCATGGTAGAATTGGTCGGGTAGACTTTATACAAAGAAAGTAGACAAATCTACTTTCTACTTTCCTACTCACGATTTGCTTTCGGTTTCCCCCTTTTCTTCTCATCTTCCTTTACCAATCTTCCTCATCACTCCCAATCTTCCTCATCGCCCCAATCTTCTCATCACCCCCAATCTTCCTCATCACTCCCAATCTTCCTCATCACCAATGAATACCAATCATTACCAATTTTATTCATTACCAGTCACCACCAATCTACTTCAATCACCAGTCTCTAATAACTCCTTAGTCTCCAATCATTCCAACCAACTGAGACTACCACAAGGCATTTACAACCAGCCCCATACCACAACTACCACCGCTACCATCCCCTACTACAACAAGCATCACTACCACCAGCTACCACCAGCTACCACCAGCTACCACCAGCTACCACCACCATCACCACCACCATTTCTCAGCCGCCCAAAATATATGTTTACACTTAGATGTCAAACTTTTAATGGTCTCCCCCAACCTCGAGATACTTGTGAGAGTGTGTTGAGGAGAGGTAAGTTAGTGGTGGAGAGACCCAGGCTAATGGTGCTGAGGTTGAGAGAGAGAGAGAGAGAGAGAGAGAGAGAGAGAGAGAGAGAGAGAGAGAGAGAGAGAGAGAGAGAGAGAGAGAGAGAGAGAGAGAGAGAGAGAGAGAGAGAGAGAGAGTTAAAACCCTAACCAAACTCGAATACAAACTAGGAGAGTTGTAAAATTCCATCAATAAAAGTCATATGGCGGATTGATTATCAAAACAAGACTAAAAATGATAAGAAAGCAGATAAAAATAACACAAAAACACAATAGAAGCAGGAAAATGTTCAACAACCTTGAAAAGAACAGTTCAGAACAAGCCCTATCACGCCAAGAACACCCTGAGAACTTGTCTGTAAGTGACGAGACTATATAACCAGTCTTTCTTTCGCTAACAATCAATTGGTATAACTACAATCGTTGTTATTGCTACAACCATTGAGAACACCTTAACAACATCCTCTACCTCTGCATAAGTTTTTTTAGTCCCCCTCTCTCTCTCTCTCTCTCTCTCTCTCTCTCTCTCTCTCTCTCTCTCTCTCTCTCGTCACAGGAGATTACATTAAGGTTTGAGCATAAAATCATCACCAGAGAAAAAGGTTAATGTCATTTTTCTAGTAATAATTAAAATGAATTAAGGTAATTCTTAAAAGTCAGAGTAAAGCTAATAAAAATAATTAATCTGACAAGAGAGGGAACTTTATTTTCATTGGGCACTAGATGGGGTCCCTGAGCTCCAAATTAAATAATAAAAAAAATTGTGAGAGGAGAGAGAGAGAGAGAGAGAGAGAGAGAGAGAGAGAGAGAGAGAGAGAGAGAGAGAGAGAGAGAGAGAGAGAGAGAGAGAGAGAGAGAGAGAGAGAGAGAGTCACCCCTTGAGTTCTTCATTAGTCCCCTCTTACCAAGCAAGATTATAACATGAAAATAAAGTTCATATCTCATAAAAAAAACTAATAATTACCTTACTAAATTCCTCAGGTTCTAAGACCAGGTTTCTGAGGAGTTAAGGACTACAGCCCTTATCTTGCAGTTCCATTCACGAGTATTTGTGCCGCATTAACTCCAGTCTTAGATAAAATAAGAATGCTTCGATATGGTCCACATGCTTCGATACATTTCACATTCTTTAATGCAATTAGTCTCCAGAATGGCGTTACCGACAAGCGCCTACCTTGATAGTCCTGCCTTCGAGCGCTTCCCTAATCAGACTCGCCTATTCATTTATCCATTTAGGGAAGTTCTCAGAGACAAAAAAATAAAGTTCTTGTGCTGCTAGTAAAGTTCGTGGCCGCCCCGCTCAGTTGTCAAGCATCAAAGTGATCATTGCAAAGTGCCAGAGAGATAGAGAAGTTTCGTCGAGGAAGCGGGTATATGGAGTGCCAGACTTGAGAGACAATTGTCTTATGGGACGACGCAAGGGCGTTACCTTGATAGAAAATAGCAGCACTGTCTTCAAGAAATATATATTAGTATATAACATGATGCTCACTTGTTATGGTAGTCCACTGAGTGGTTTCCACTTGATCTTGTTGCTACTCCACAGAGAACTCGTTCTGCTGTGGCCAGTCCCACCTTTGGAAGTGCACCTTGGGATCCCTGTTGTCTCAAAAAGGCAAAAATATCAGGGGAAAACTTGATAAAAACCTCCTTGAAGACCCATCAGAAAGGCCATCATTTTGAAGTCTCCGATGTGACCTTCCAGCCGTACTCATACTTGAAGACGTCAAGCGAAGTCTTGATGCTGATGTAGTCATTTACGAGATGTCACGAATGAGCAACAGAAAGTTACAGGTACTTGTACCCATTATGGAATAATCCAGGATTCAAGGGCTTTGAGGCCCCTGGATCCTCTCTCAATGATAAGATACCACTCGTTCGATTCCAATTGCCTTGTACAGACTGGTCAGATTGAGGCATAAACAGAGCCCACCTTAATGGTCCACAAACACGATGTCTGTAAGGAATAATAGCCGTCTTCTATATTTTTTGGAGACATAACCAATTAGGAATCACTTACTACACGAACAATAACAAATAAAATTGATTTCGCCTTGGATAATTGCCCACAATATAAAAAAAACATCTACCTTAAAATACCCTTAAGCCTTAAGCCTTAAGGTCCGCGGTTGTTCAACGTCCTCCCAGCAAGCATAAGAAATATTGCCGGAACAACCGTGATGTATACACAAAATAACAAATACTAATTTCTATGCAGACGATGAGTCACATTAACGTGGCTGAAGATATAATGACCAAACCACTTATCAGAAGATTGAGAAAGGACGACGTTTCGGTCCGTCTTGGAACATTATCAAGTTGATCGTCTTAATGTCCCTAAACGTCGTCGTTTCCTCATCTTCTGACGTGTGGTTTGGTCATCAATAATTTATATTTCAGAAAATACTGTTTTTGATAACGCAATACGTCAACACTTTTCACAAATTTCAAAAGCATTCAGAGCCATTTCGTTAACGAATTTCCAACAGGGTCTTCCAGTCGCCAATCCCATAATGCATTATTCAGTCCTGATAGGAAAATCTTACCTTTTCCTCGTTGGGAAAAATGAATTCAATTACAAATTGGGGCCGTCCGAATGATCGTCATTCTCTTTCGGTACAGACGAGACCCATTTTTGTGTCAGGGAAATTGTGAGGTGACGATGAAATTGGGATAAAATAGTGTTTCTCTCAACGGAAGTGACAGCATTGACATTTGTGTCAGCCAGGCTGAAAGGTTAATGCTGGTTTCTGAGAGATAGACAAGAGATGAGGGTGAAAACGAGAAGGGAGAGAACGAGACGTATGAGAGATGGATAGGAAGGGAGGGAGAGAGAGAGAGAGAGAGAGAGAGAGAGAGAGAGAGCGAGAGAGATGGAGAGAGAGAGGAAGACAGGAGAAACAGAGAGCACAAGAGATATATATATTACCTGCTGCGGGGCACACTCCCAAGCAACACGAGACTATTTACAGCAATAATAACCTTGACCTGTAAAGCTTCAAAGCTCATAAACTGTTTAAATATATGTAAACAAAGCCGCCATGATCGAGCTAAGGGCAAGTGCCACTTCGTGTCACTTTATGAGACGACACGTGCGGTAAGTGGCACTCTTTAACAGAGTCCGGGAACAGATATTTGTACGATTCTCATACTCTGAATGTCTTTCTTCTCACACTATAGGTGTTAGAAAGAACTTTCTTTTCAGTGTTCAGTTAAGTGAAAAAAACACTGTTTTTTCAGTGTTTTCAGTGTTTTAATGTTAATGGTAGTTAACATTAGGAAGGTGGAGACAGACTCCATATACACAATGTCAAATGTAAATATGATATAGCGCCCAATAGGCACACGAACCTGTGCACCAGTTGAGAGGCGGGACCAAAGAGCCGAAGCTCAACCAAGTGAGTACACTTATCTTCTACCAAAATCTTAAAGTACTATTCACCAATATACGTGAGATCACAGAGGAGCACGATTTTTTTTTGTAGACACATTTACTATAATGAATAATGTGAATTATTTTCATTAATAATGTAAAAAAAGAATGTGTCTATATATGAAATAGAAACATTCACTAAAGTCGATGGAATTGGATTGCGTTCCTGTGTTGTTCTTATTTTAGAATTGTTAAAACGAAAAACAAAAAATATATATATATATATATATATATATATATATATATATATATATATATATATATATATATATATATATATATATATATATATATATATAAAGGTAGTCAATTTAGAGTGTATTGCATTTTCAGGGTCAAATCTCTCCTTTATTTACATACTTTCTTTAGATTAACTTTCAGGTATTTCCAATTTTCAATTTGGAATGCCATTATTTTTGCTTTGTTTTAAGGACGATAAGTCAGTGTTTCTTTTAATGTGGAGCAAGAGAAACTTTCTTGTCATTTATTACAGAGAATAAATGATAATAATATAGTTGAAACGTGGCTTAAACGCTTCAGCTACACATGTGAAATAAACATTTACTCTTGAACAAATCCACAAGGGGCCGAGATGAGGGTTCGTACCTGCTCCAGGAATGATCATATTTACGCTTTTTTGGTGTGTGTGTCTGTTTTTCTTTCTCTTTCATTCGGTCCTTTTTGCTGCTCTCAGGCTTCGTTAATTATTTTGCCTTCAAGTCGTTCTATTTTATTTACAGGATACACTATAGAATAGGTATTAGTTTTAGTTTTGTCATAAGAATAAAAACAGTGGAGAGTATGTGGTCTTCCGCTCATGTGGTCTTCCGCTCATGTGGTCTTCTGTCATGTGGTCTTCTGTCATGTGGTCTTCCGCTCATGTGGTCTTCCGCTCATGTGGTCTTCTGTCATGTGGTCTTCTGTCATGTGGTCTTCCGCTCATGTGGTCTTCCGCTCATGTGGTCTTCTGTCATGTGGTCTTCTGTCATGTGGTCTACCATGTGACTTTTACGAAGAAATAAAGCCTCATTGATCTCAGTTAAAAGTTTTCGGACACATTTTCAACGTATTTTCACTGTCTAAAATATCATCTCTGGTTTTAAAATGGCTCGACTATCAACCCACTACCAACAGAAACGCAACAAACCGACGGAAACTAACGCGTGACAAACAGCGCAACCTGCTCTCGCACAAGACAGCACATATTTGACTTATTGCTTATGGTCACTATTTCGCTTATAAATAAGTACATATGTGACATATTCCAAGCCATATTTTTTTCAAGGCACTAACTTTTTCTCTCACTTTTATTAAATAATAGAGATTTTATACAAAACTTGACAATATCCTGAGTTACTTTACAATTTATTTAAATATTTCAATTTTGTTTTATGTTTATAAAACTGTATGTACATACATTTATAAAACGATGTACAACAATGCACAAGCAACGGATGAAGAGATGATGCATTACATCACAATATCTATCCCTACAAAAAAAAAAAATAGGCACTCATGGAGCACATTTAGATCGTTGGAAAGCAATCAATACGAGTGAAACCCCAGGCCTTAAACACCATCAATCACTCACACCTTGCCATCACTCAGGGCCTGGATCATGGGTTATCAGTGCTGATTGATAAAGATTAAGCCACGCCTAGAGGTGGCACGGGCATGAATAGCCCCGTAAGATATCAATGCTCCTTTATTTCAGATTTGATATCTTGTCATGTGTGTGTGTGTGTGTGTGTGTGTGTGTGTGTGTGTGTGTGTGTGTGTGTGTGTGTGTGTGTGTGTGTGTGTGTGTGTGTAAACTGCCCCCTCCACTCTCACCTCTCCACCCACTCCACCTGGTATTAATGGTACGATAGTGGCTAATAGTATCCACCTCAGGAAAATGCAACATAATGAGAGCCAGTATGCCTCTAATTTAATACCAGAAATACAAAGAATAACATCAGGGATGTATGCAAGGCTTTGCAGCGTCCGTATAGTCTCTAGGAATTATATACAAAAGAACCTTCCGGTTCTTGTATACAACCTACGCGAGACCCACTCTCAAGTATGCAGCCCAGGTATGAAAACCCTCACTTGAAAAAACACAAAACAAAAATCGAAAATATCCAAATACATCCAACAAGGTTCATTTCTGACCTGAAGGGTCTAAGCTACAAGGAAAGATTGAAGGACGTGGCCCTTACCACAGTGGAGGAGAGGAAGAATAGGGAGGACATGATAACGACATGCATGATTCTAAGGGAATTGAAAAAGTAGACAAAAGAGCAATGTTAAAGCTATAAATAGTAAAACGACGTGGTTGAGCTGGAAACTAGAGACACAAATGAGCCACAGTTCAAGGAATATATAATTGTTAGTGTTTGAGTTGTTCGTGAGTAGTAGAATAGGTCAGGCAAAGTAGTAGTTAAAGTCAAATGATTTCACCCCGGGGGCTTGGAGCTAGAGCACGACCCTGCGAGCTCATCTAGGTGAATACATCTAGATGAGTACACATCAGGCTAACCTGGTCGAGGACCGGGCCGCGGGGACACTAAAGCCCCGAAATCATCTTAAGATAAGATAACCTTTTTTACTGATAACTTATCATGAACATTTCCTCATTTTTCTTCATAAGGACAAGTTACCTTTAATAAATTATGTCCATAATTCCTCACCATCTTGAGGTTATCTTGAGATGATTTCGGGGCTTTTTAGTGTCCCCGCGGCCCGGTCCTCGACCAGGCCTCCACCCCCAGGAAGCAGCCCGTGACAGCTGACTAACACCCAGGTACCTATTTTACTGCTAGGTAACAGGGGGCATAGGGTGAAAGAAACTCTGCCCATTGTTTCTCGCCGGCGCCTGGGATTGAACCCAGGACCACAGGATCACAAGTCCAGCGTGCTGTCCGCTCGGCTCCCTGATTAAGACCATTGAGACCATTAAAATTAAGACCGACCGACCATTGATTAAGTCCCAACACCATTGACAATAACACAAACATTAACGGGAACAGAAAATATATCAACCATTACTAACATCCTAACATTACATTAATAACATCATCAACTCCTCATAATGATTTCGACATATTTTCATCGAAAATATATTTATACTTTTAATTAATCCCAAGCGACGTAGTGGTGATGGGACACGACTTACTGAAGGTGGGAAAAAAAAACAGGAATCCCAAACTAATTTTGACATTCCTCTTAACATCAGAAAGTTGGGAGTTGTTGTGATAAGGGAATATTTACTAAACTATTTCTTATTTCTTATTTCTTATTATTTACTAAATTATTTCTAAACCTTCCCGTCTTATTGAGTTTTCTCTCTCTGGTACGAACACCTCCAAGACTTGCGCCAGAATTCATCAGGCGATCACTTACGAAACCTATACATCTTTGCTTAATTAGGGCGATTTTTACATTTATTTAACAGTTTATAAGTTCCAAAGCATCAAGAGGTTGTTTATAACAATAATAACTTAGTATTGTGAAGTTTCGAAGCTCATAAACTGTTTTTATGAGTTAATAAATAAAAGAATTTAGAATAAAACTATATTTCACCTCCCCCCCCCCTTACTGCCTTACCCATTGTTTGATTGACTTATTTCCCCATTATTTCCCTAATTCTTTACCTATGTGTGATTACTTCACCTTCCCTCCCCCGCCCCCACACACACAACTTAACCTCTCTCATATGTATATTTAAGAAATATTTACACCTTGTATATAAATTGTCTTTTCAGGAAATATTAAAAAAAGGAAGGAAATGATTATATGCTTGAGAAACGACAATTTTCCATAAGAAAGCCTCCGCATGTTCAGTGAAGCTTACATGACCTTGGGAAGCTTACATGTCTCAAGGAACATTACCTCGCCCAAGGAGCTGTATCTGGTTCTTAATGACGTTACCTGGATGAATTAAGAATACCTGGTCAAGGGAAGGTTAGCTAAAGAAAAACTATCTGGTAGATGAAGTTAAACAAGAACAAGAAGACAGAACAAGGAAAATAAAGAATAACGAGTGCAAAAAACAAAAACAAAAAATGAAGAAAGTGCAGAAAATGAGGAGAAAAGTATATATATATATATATATATATATATATATATATATATATATATATATATATATATATATATATATATATATATATATATATATATAATTTCTGCTCCTTGTGGTATTGTTATATTTATTTTTTAATCCGTCTTGCTGAGGCTTTGTGAACAAGCAAAGTTCTCAAAACTTACCGCGAGTAAGCTAGGCCAAAAGGCTTTTGCTTCTCTTAAAACTTCTAAATACGTAAAAGTTTAGACCAACCAAAGGGTGGGGGTGGGGGGGGGGGGAGGTAGTCATTAATTAATTTAAAAACATCTAGCAATGAAAAAAAAGGGTTTTTGTTTAAATAGGGTCTTAAAAAAAAAGATCTGCACGAAGCAGGCAGCAATTTGTTCTCGAAACATTAGTCCTTGACTTTTGCAGACTTTTGTTGACTTTTTTTTGTAAACTTTTCTTTCTAAATTCACAAACTTTGGTAAATGATGTAAACTTGTATGAGGCCTTGACATACAACACAAGACTCTAGTGACTAGTCTATGTAGAACTGAAATAAATTATTATTATTATTATTATTATTATTATTATTATTATTATTTTTATTACATTATTATCATTATATTTATTTATTTTGTTTATTTTTTAAACTTTTGTTTAAAAGTTTACTTTTGAAATTCCGTAAGATAGAAATGCACGCACTTTCTATAAAATTATCTATAGCGTGAATTTACTGAATACTACTATCTATTACATGCCCTACAAAGTATATAAATTACAAAACTGTCAGTATGTATACTGGTCGCCAGCCAATTGCCCAAACAAACTCCAGAATTTTTGCATATTTCGGAGGACACGAAATACGAAATTCCTCTTTTCATGCAGAGGCAACTTCTATCTAATTGCCGTATATCCCATCTCTTGTTTGTTCAGGCACTGGGGTGACCTGTGGCAGAAAATGCATGAAATGCACAGTGTTGGGTTTCAGTTGTGTTGCTGTAGGCTCGTTCTCTGTAGACCAGTCCCACCCCCAGTACACATTTTCTCGTTTTTAAAATGTTTCAAAACGCTTTTAAAACGTTCTAAAACATTTCAAAATGTTTTAAAACGTTTTCAAAACATTTCAAAACGTTTTCAAAACGTTCTAAAACATTTCAAAATGTTTTAAAACGTTTTCAAAACATTTCAAAACGTTTTCAAAACGTTCTAAAACATTTCAAAATGTTTTAAAACGCTTTCAAAACATTTCAAAACGTTTTCAAAACATTTCGAAACGTTTTCAAAACATTTCAAAACGTTCTAAAACATTTCAAATTTTTTAAAACGTTTTCAAAACATTTCAAAACGTTTTCAAAACGTTCTAAAACATTTCAAAATGTTTTGAAACGTTTTCAAAACATTTCAAAACGTTTCGAAACGTTTTCAAAACGTTTCAAAACGTTTTCAAAACGTTCTAAAACATTTCAAATTTTTTTAAAACGTTTTCAAAACATTTCAAAACGTTTTCAACACGTTTTTAAAACATACGCACCCCTTTGTGTTGGAGAGGCTGGGTTTTACACACTGGGTTTGAAATTTTTTTAAGTTTCTCTGTTTTGTATAACAACTTAAGATATGACTGTGGATTAGTGGTAAAGTAATCACACTCGGGGTACTGTTGAAACATTACATTGGGAAAAAACTTTATTTTAACTTTAATGTCCGTTTCTGAGAAGAGCTATGAATATTTTCCCATCTCTAATCAGAGCTCTGAGAAGGCCTGTGAGGGGTTCTAAGAGATGTGAAATGAGAGCTGTAAGGAGAGTTGTGAATGAGAGCACTGATTAGAGCTCAAAGGAGAGCTGTGAATGAGAGCTCTGCATGAGAGCTCTGAGAAAAGATGTGAATTAGATCTCTGATGGAAGCTTTGAATGAGAGCCCTTTCATCTGATGCGCCTGTTCACCTTGAAGCACATAGGCACCTGGAGTTGGCTGCAACAGGCTGTAATTCTATTGATGTGTTTATGCATATGTGTATGTGTGTGTGTATATAAGAGAGAAATAAATGTAGTAGATATGATGGAGGATAATTGGTCGGGAATCAGTACATTAGACAACCGACGATTAGAAAGGCGGGGTCCAAGAGCTAACAGCTCGATCCGGCAGGCATGAAGAGTAAATGCAAATAGTAAATACACCCACATACACATGCCCGTTCCATCACCTTTCCCATCGAATTACTCCTAGGAAAGACCAAATGTGAGAGACACCTGGAACCCCGCCAACACAGCCCCGTCCTCCTAAAGTTTCCCAATGTCAAGAAAACGGTCAAATTAAAGTGGTCTCTCCTAAACTTACCAGAGGACCCAAAACAGAAAACGGGACAGTACGTCACTTTCGCCAGCCGCTTCCATGTTCTAGTACGACCATTTTTGAACGCATATAAACGCATACGTGTGAAAAGCGACGTTGTTTATTAGACAAGTTGCCATCAAGCGAACTTGTGGCAACACTGTGGGTGTGTGGAGGAAGGAAGGGGGGTGGGGGTGGGGATTTTTCCCGAGGGGGAAAAAAATAACAGCCAGGGAGGGAGGATGTCACTCTGCATATATGCCACTCACATAAGGCTGCTTGATCACACTGGATGTGTTGCCCACTTTTAGCTCTTGGGGCTCTGGGCGTTGAGTGAATGTATGTTGGTCTGTAATTTGTGTGTTTTTACTCTCTGGTTCAGTAATGGTTCCTGTTTAGGTGTTAATGAATGTGTATTTTATCATTTGTTGATGAGACATTTCCAACTCTCTTGATATCCTTATCTCTCTCAGATCAATAAGCGTTAACACACACACACACACACACACACACACACACACAGGGGCCGGTGGCTGACTGGACAGCATGCTGGGCACGTGATCCTGTGGTCCCGGGTTCGATTCCCGGCGCAGGCGAGAAACAATGGGCAGTTTGTTTCACCCCTGATGCCCCCTGTAAATAAATAGCTGCAAATAGGTACCTGGGAGTTAGTCAGCTGTCACGGGCTGGTTTCTGGTGTGTGTGTGTGTGTGTATGTATGTGGTGTGGAAAAAAATAGTAGTTAGTAACAGTTGATTGACAATTGAGAGGCGGACCGAAAGAGCAGAGCTCAACTCCCGCAAGCACAGCTAGGTGAATACACACACACACACACACACACACACACACACACACACACACACACACACACACACACACACACACACACAAATTCGACGCAAAACTGGAAAGAGTAAAATATGTACCACGTGAAGTTTGTTCACGAGATAAAAGGTATAATTACCTTACGAATAGGGACTGAAAGAACTGGACCTCAACACGCTTTCCATCCCTCCCTCTCACCTAATCTGTCTTATTTCTGACGAATTCGACCAATCCGTCAAAATTGTGACTTTTACAAAAAACAAGAAATAGCGATATTTTCACGAATATAAATTAATATTTATGTAAATTACAATTTTCTGTGTAGATAGGCCTAGGATAGGCAAGGTTTGGTATTTTGGTTCGGTTGGCAATTATTTGGTTCGATTCGAATTAATTACGACAGTGAAACAGTTTTTTTTTTTTAAGAAATGTTCGAACGTCATCAGTTCTAAGTCGAGATTGCAGTCACTTCAAACGACTCAAAATCATCCAAGTTCAACCCACGCCACCCAAAATCAACCCACTTCACCCAAGATCAACCCACATCACCCAAGATCAACCCACATCACCCATAGATCAACCCACATCACCCATAGATCAACCCACATCACCCAAGATCAACCCACATGACCCAAGATCAACCCACATGACCCAAGATCAACCCACATGACCCAAGATCAACCCACATGACCCAAGATCAACCCACATGACCCAAGATCAACCCACATCACCCATAGATCAACCCACATCACCCAAGATCACCCCACATCACCCAAGATCAACCCACATCACCCAAGATCAACCCACGCCACCCAAGATCAACCCACGCCACCCAAGATCAACCCACATGACCCAAGATCAACCCACATGACCCAAGATCAACCCACATCACCCATAGATCAACCCACATCACCCATAGATCAACCCACATCACCCAAGATCAACCCACGCCACCCAAGATCAACCCACATCACCCAAGATCAACCCACATCACCCAAGATCAACCCACATCACCCATGATCAACCCACATCACCCAAGATCAACCCACACCACCCAAGAGAACCTCACGTCGTCACAGATCCTCCCTACACCACCTTAGGTCACCTCAGGTCATTCCAAAGTCACATGAGGTCACGATTAACAAGTCATCTTAGAGCCCAACCACTCAAGAGAATTCCTGAACAGGAACAATTCAAGACAATCCAAGTCTGTTAACGTGACCTCTCTTTCAATAACTCATCTTGAATTCTCCTCCAGCTCAGCCATGAACGCCAGAGGTTGTCAATCAGGTCAAAGGTCAAGTGACCTTTGACCTGACCCAAATGATGGGACCTGATCCTCCAAAATTAGGTGTTTCCAAATTTCTAAGAGGTTCCAGAGGGACCAACGATTCTGGTTGAGTTGTCATTGTTAATGCTGTTGGGAGTCTTGATCTTGGAGCTGTGGGAGGAGAGCAAGGGAGGGGAGAGAGAAGAGAGGAGAGGGAGAGGGGAGAGAGAAGAGGGAGAGAGGAAAGAGAAGAGAGGTGAGAGAAGAGAGAAGGAAATGGAGAGCACTGTAGCCAGTGGGGAGATTACTGGGGTCGTTGGGGAGAATATAGATTGAGAGAGAGAGAGAGAGAGAGAGAGAGAGAGAGAGAGAGAGAGAGAGAGAGAGAGAGAGAGAGAGAGAGAGAGAGAGAGAGAGAGAGAGAGAGAGAGAGAGAGAAAGAAAGAAAGAAAATATTTACAGGTACAGCTGGACAGAAACGTGAATTCTAGATAAAGAAACAGTGAAAAACAATACCAAATGTATCGAGGAAATAAGAAAAGCTAAAAAGAAAAAAACAGAGGAGAGAGGAGGAGATAAAGGAGAGAAACAAGAGACAGAAGAGAAAACACCAGAGGGAGCAATGAAGGAAGTATTGACCAAGAGGGAGAGATCACAGAGGACAGAAATGATCAATAGACCAGAGTAAGAGACAGCGGTCACTTCCTCTTTTATATTGTGGGATAGGGGCGGTGGAATAGGGCACGTGAAGGGTCTATGGGAGGGGGTAGGGGTGGATAGGGATTGGGGATAGAGGGATGGAGTGGGGTGGAGATTGTTTGAAGAAGGGGGGGCAGGAGGAGGCCATATTTATTTTGTTGGAAGGGTGAAATATGAAATGGGAGAGTGATCGAGAGGGAGAGAGAGAGAGAGAGAGAAGGGAGGGGGGGGGGGGGAAGGGAAGGAATTCAAGATACGACAAGGGGAAGAAAGGAATAAAGGAAGATGGAGTGATCTTTTCCCCTCCATCTTCTTCCCTCCTCCTTCCATCTCCACCCATAGTGGCCTTAAGTGGAAAATTGCAATTTAGATGAATGGTGGGCTCTCAAAGTCACCGCCTGTAGCCAATGGTTTGTGGGGGACCTCCTTCCCTTCCTTCCCTTCCCTTCCCTTCCCTTCCCTTCCCTTCCCTTCCAAAAGATAGGGCCAAAAATAAGGAAAATACGGTCGATTGTTAATCAAACTGTGCTTTTCCTCGCTATCCTAATTCTTTCTTCGTTGTTTCATCTCCTTCCTTCCTTCCTTCCTTCCTTCCTTCGTTCTGTCCCTCTCCGTTCTCGTCTTCGCTCCTCTCACGGCCTCCACCGCTTCCTCCGATCTATCCCCTGGGCTAGGAACCCAGACACCTGATGTATTGAACCACAAGGAGAAGGCTAGGGTGTATTAGCTCTCTCTTCTCTATCCACTAGGTACCACCAGGATATATATATATATATATATATATATATATATATATATATATATATATATATATATATATATATATATATATATATATATATATATATATATATATATCCTGGTGGTACCTAGTGGATAGAGAAGAGAGAGCTAATACACCCTAGCCTTCTCCTTGTGGTTCAATACATCAGGTGTCTGGGTTCCTATGTGCGAACAAGCCTGAATGGTCCCCAGGACTATATGCGACTGAAAACTCACACCCCAGAAGTGACTCGAACCCATACTGCCAGGAGCAACGCAACTGGTATCTACAGGACGTCTTAACCTTTGGGATTAAGGCGTCCTGTTGATACCAGTTGCGTTGCCCCTGGCAGTATGGGTTCGAGTTACTTCTAGGGTGTGAGTTTTCAGTCATATATATATATATATATATATATATATATATATATATATATATATATATATATATATATATATATATATATATATATATATATATATATATATATTTGTTTTCTTCTGTTCTCCATGGACAGGGTTAGAGATCCGTTAGACAACGTGACTGATCAGTGGGACAGCGTCGGCTTCCCGTCTTGCAGGGTCGGTGTTCGATTCCCAATGGCCCAAGAGGTTATACACCGCTGTTTTTTTTCCTCCTCTGTTGTCATGTATTTTCCACAAGCTGTTTGGCTTCTAGGCTTCCCCATTATCACCCATTAACGCCTCTATATATGGCCCATCCACTGCTCAGGAGCACCATCCACACCCACTACACACCTTTCACACACCAGGCAGGTATGCACACACCTGATATCATCCACACACCTGAGTGGCTCCATAGACTGTGGGCGAGTGGCTTAGGTTTCGTTCGTCTCCGGTTTGGGAAAACAGTCGTATTTTGTACGGAGTGGTAACCCGAGAGAACGGGCTGGCCGATCGCAGCTGTGATTGGTGGAAGCCAGTAAGACTTTAATGACGGGTCTGCATGCCGCATTATGATTGATTTAAGGCCAACGACTCGCTGGATGGTGATTGGTGCATCTGCGATGACGTCACATTATACACGTCATCTCCCGGCATGACGCACGGTGATTGGCGCACGAGTTATGAGCTGTGATGACGTCACATTATACACGTCATCTCCCGGCATGACGCACTGTGATTGGCGCATGAGTTATGAACTGCGATGACGTCACATTATACACGTCATCTCCCGGCATGACGCACTGTGATTGGCGCATGAGTTATGAACTGCGATGACGTCACGCGGCTCTTGTTGCCACAAGTGGTAATGATACGATGAAAAAGGTTTCTCGAATGGCCTTCTAAAATGGCTACAACCATCTGGAATATTCGAGAATCTGGAGTATTTGGGATTCTGGATTAGATGTGAGGAAGTTCACCTGTACGGACGGTCAAGACATAGAACGTACTGAAAGAAGGCGTGGAAGCCACCTCCACCCACAAAGGATTCGAACCTGAGAATACTTAAGTTGTGACGCAACAGGTACAAGAAGCTCTGGTCTAAGACGTCACCCCCACCGTAGGCATTGACAGGCAAGTACACACACACACACATACACACACACACACACACACACACACACACACACACACACACACACACACACACACACACACACACACACACACACACACACACACACACACACACACACACACACACACACACACACACACACACCATCAATGCACTAGGCAGTGATGTGGTGGAGGCTGACTCCACACACAGTTTCAAATGTAGACATGATAGAGCCCAGTAGGCTCAGGAATCTGTATACCAGTTGATTGACAGTTGAGAGGCGGGACCAAAGAGCCAGAGCTCAACCCCCCCGCAAGCACAATTAGGTGAGTACACCTGCGCTGGCATGTAGAAAACACTACCCAGAGGTTAGTCCACAGATAACATCTCCGGGCTATAACCAGCCACACACATGTTATCGAGTGAGTGATAACATAACCTGTCTCTTACCATAACCTCCCCCCCCCCTCCCTTTGCTGCATTCCTTCTTTCGTCCCTTTGAGGCATTCCTTCTTTCGTGCCTTTGCGGCATTCCTTCTTTCGTCCCTTTGCGGCATTCCTTCTTTCGTCCCTTTGAGACATTCCTTCTTTCGTGCCTTTGCGGCATTCCTTCTTTCGTCCCTTTGTGGCATTCCTTCTTTCGTCCCTTTGTGGCATTCCTTCTTTCATCCCTTTGCGGCATTCCTTCTTTCGTCCCTTTGTGGCATTCCTTCTTTCATCCCTTTGCGGCATTCCTTCTTTCATCCCTTTGAGGCATTCCTTCTTTCGGGCCTTTGCGGCATTCCTTCTTTCGTCCCTTTGCGGCATTCCTTTTTTCGTCCCTTTGGTTCATTCCTTCTTTCGTGCCTTTGCGGCATTCCTTCTTTCGTGCCTTTGGTTCATTCCTTGCCGAGGAGAAACGAATGGACAACTGCTGAGAAAAAGAAACGAAATAGCTGGTCCGAAAAAGAGTTTTCTGCGTCCTGAAAATGTCAGTCGATAGCAAGGGGGGGGGGACTTCGATAGCTTTAACAGGCTTCCTGTCCCCGATAGCGGAAAACCAATGCATACACAAATGGAAAGGTAAAGTGTACAAAACCTTTGCTTCTAGTAAAAAGGTAAAAAAAAAAAAAATCCCAACCAATTGGGAGCCTGACGGCTGAGTGGACAGCGCTCGGTGTTCGTAGTCCTGAGGTCCCGGGTTTGATCCCTGAGTCGGAAACAAATGGGCAGAGTTTCTTTCACCCTGATGCCCCTGTTCACTTAGCAGTAAATAGGTACCTGGGAGTTAGACAGCTGCTACGGGCTATTTCCTGGGGGTTGTGTAACAAAAAGGAGGCCTGGTCGAGGACCGGGCCACAGGGCGGAAAAGATATGGGGAAAGAGGAAATAAAGGCTTAGGGAAAAAAGGAGGGGAAACAATTGGAGGAGGCTGAAGAGAAGAAGGAGGAAGAGGAGGAGACGAAGAAAGAGAAAGAAGACACTTATATAACAGTCTGATGACTCCAGAAAGAAATAAACATACACGTCTTATATGAATTTATCTCAAAGGGATTCTTCTGGCTTTGGCTGTCTCTGTGCTTGTCATTCTCCATCTATTCTATCTCTAGCCACATCTGTCTCATGCCTCCTCTTGACTGTGTCGCATCTTTTTCTTCCTCACACCCTCCCATACTTACACTTACACTTAAGGCACTTACACGTAAGTTTTAGCATCTCGTAGCGTCCCTCTTGATGTGGCTCATCCCCACGTCTCTCATCCCAGCCTCCTCACTCACATGGGACCACAGAATGACAAGATAAAGTCAACATTAAGTTTTCATATTTGTTACATATATGTCTCATTACATATATGTCTCATTACATATATGTCTCAGCTTGTGATAAAATACTTCCTGTCGCTCCGGGTGCTTCAAGCAGCCGCAAGCTTGACACGAAACGGCTTTAGCTTTAAGAGAAACCTACATATACTGACGTCCCGAGTAATGTCTCATCTCTACCCTCTCAAGCTTAACATTACCCAAGCTTTGTCCCCCTTTTCAACTGTTGACTGAAGTGAAATACAGTATCCAAAAGCAACGTTGAACCAGCACCTCTCTTTCCTGCCCAAAATTAGATATATTTGTACATTTAAAACATCGTAATGTTTTTAAAACACCACCACTATCTTCACCACTACTACCACCATCATCACCACCACCACCACCATCACACCACCATCACCACCACCATCACCACCCTGCTACGCTTAGGCCCGCCACTCTTAACTATCAAGCCATAACAATCTCTTCCTAAAATAACAACCTAACCATCAACCATCACAATCGACCTGCTAACAAGGCACTCGATCGCAGGCCACATTCACCTGCACGCAACTTCGGGGTAACAAGCACTTGGACTCCTCCCCCGGTATCGTGACAGTCTTGCTTCAAGCGAGTCGGCGTTCGATTCCCGATGGTCCGAAGGATTGCGCACCATTCCTCTACCCCCCCCCCCCTTCCTATCCCAGCCCGTTCCATATGCAATATTTCTTAGTGCTTCCTCCTGGTAATTATCATTGCAAGCAATTGATTGATTTTGATGCAACATGCAATCTGGTAACTGAAAGCCTAATTGTTACATAGATTTTCACGAATTATAATCCGTGATAATCTATAAAAAAACACTTCACAGGGGAATAAGTACTCGCTATTAATTACTCGAGGACAAATAAAATATCCAACTCCCTTTCATGGGATTTACAGCCAAAAAATCTGATGTAAATCCGAAGGGATTTTTTAGAATAGTTTTGAGAGAAAATGTAAAAATCTGTATTGCAAAAATATACTAAAATAATTTTACAATCCTTGGCATGCTAACGCTGAAAAAATTACAACTGAATGCCATCTGCTTATGCTGATTTTTACAACGGAATTTAAATACATAAAAGTTTATACATTATGTATTTATATTTTATTATGAATTAAATAACATGAGAGAGAGAGAGAGAGAGAGAGAGAGAGAGAGAGAGAGAGAGAGAGAGAGAGAGAGAGAGAGAGAGAGAGAGAGAGAGAGAGAGAGAGAGAGAGAGAATATGAGAAGGAAATTTTCTGACAACAATTTTATAGAACTCCATTTCCAAGACATTATAAAATATACCAGTCAAAAAAATACAATATAAGTGCCTATTGTATCGTAAACCGACCATAAAGTGGTATAAATAAATTAAAATAACAAGATATTATTAAAAATAATATTTTTACATCTATAAACTGAGGGTGATTGGTAAATAAGTTTCCAAGATAACCCAAAGAAAGGCTTTAAAACACATCATATATGTCTATATATATATATATATATATATATATATATATATATATATATATATATATATATATATATATATATATATATATATATATACAAAGAAGCTTGACTGCTCATTTCCATCCTGCAGGAGGTAGTGAAGGGACCTTACCATCCTACAGGAGGTAGTGAAGGACCTTACCATCCTGCAGGAGGTAGTGAAGGCCCTTACCATCCTGCAGGAGGTAGTGAAGGCCCTTACCATCCTGCAGGAGGTAGTGAAGGCCCTTACCATCCTGCAGGAGGTAGTGAAGGGACCTTACCATCCTGCAGGAGGTAGTGAAGGGACCTTACCATCCTGCAGGAGGTAGTGAAGGCCCTTACCATCCTGCAGGAGGTAGTGAAGGGCCCTTACCATCCTGCAGGAGGTAGTGAAGGGACCTTACCATCCTGCAGGAGGTAGTGAAGGCCCTAACCATCCTGCAGGAGGTAGTGAAGGGACCTTACCATCCTGCAGGAGGTAGTGAAGGCCCTTACCATCCTGCAGGAGGTAGTGAAGGACCTTACCATCCTGCAGGAGGTAGTGAAGGCCCTTACCATCCTGCAGGAGGTAGTGAAGGGACCTTACCATCCTGCAGGAGGTAGCGAAGGGACTTTACCATCCTGCAGGTGGTAGTGAAGGGACCTTACCATCCTGCAGGAGGTAGCGAAGGGACTTTACCATCCTGCAGGAGGTAGTGAAGGGACCTTACCATCCTGCAGGAGGTAGTGAAGGGACTTTACCATCCTGCAGGAGGTAGTGAAGGGACCTTACCATCCTGCAGGAGGTAGTGAAGGGACTTTACCATCCTGCAGGAGGTAGTGAAGGCCCTTACCATCCTGTAGGAGGTAGTGAAGAGACCTTACCATCCTGCAGGAGGTAGTGAAGGCCCTTACCATCCTGCAGGAGGTAGTGAAGGCCCTTACCATCCTGCAGGAGGTAGTGAAGAGACCTTTCCATCCTGCAGGAGGTAGTGAAGGGACCTTACCATCCTGCAGGAGGTAGTGAAGGGACCTTACCATCCTGCAGGAGGTAGTGAAGGCCCTTACCATCCTGCAGGAGGTAGTGAAGAGACCTTACCATCCTGCAGGAGGTAGTGAAGGCCCTTACCATCCTGCAGGAGATAGTGAAGAGACCTTACCATCCTACAGGAGGTCGTGAAGAGACCTTACCATCCTGCAGGAGGTAGTGAAGGGACCTTACCATCCTGCAGGAGGTAGTGAAGAGACCTTACCATCCTACAGGAGGTCGTGAAGAGACCTTACCATCCTGCAGGAGGTAGTGAAGGGACCTTACCATCCTGCAGGAGGTAGTGAAGGGACCTTACCATCCTGCAGGAGGTAGTGAAGGCCCTTACCATCCTGCAGGAGGTAGTGAAGAGACCTTACCATCCTACAGGAGGTAGTGAAGAGACCTTACCATCCTGCAGGAGGTAGTGAAGGGACCTTACCATCCTGCAGGAGGTAGTGAAGAGACCTTACCATCCTGCAGGAGGTAGTGAAGGGACCTTACCATCCTGCAGGAGGTAGTGAAGAGACCTTACCATCCTGCAGGAGGTAGTGAAGGGACCTTACCATCCTGCAGGAGGTAGTGAAGAGACCTTACCATCCTGCAGGAGGTAGTGAAGAGACCTTACCATCCTACAGGAGGTAGTGAAGAGACCTTACCATCCATCCTACAGGAGGTCGTGGAGACTTTACCATCCTGCAGGAGGATGTCAGCCTCTGGGAATATTGGAGGCTGAAACATCCGGTAGAAGACACTGGCGATATGTTTACTCAATATCCTCTCAGTCACTTTCCTGCTCATCCTCCTGGGCCAATTTTATGTAAGTCAAAATACATGTATGATGTGAAGGAGAAACTCTCTCTCTCTCTCTCTCTCTCTCTCTCTCTCTCTCTCTCTCTCTCTCTCTCTCTCTCTCTCTCTCTCTCTCTCTGGATCTATATGTGTCTCTGTCTGTATATCTCTATTTGTATTTGTTTCTGTCTCTATATCCGTCTCTGTCTGTTTCTGTATGTTTGTGTCTATCTGTCTGTCTGTCTTCAGTCTGTCTGTCTCTCTCTCTGCGATTTTCTTTGCATGTATGTATGCTTGTTTCTGTATATCTCGTTACCCTTTTTCTGTAATTGTATCTCTTTATCTTTGTCTATCTTTTATCTCTCTCTCTTTATCTCTGTCTATCTTTTATCTCTCTCTCTCTTTATCTTTATATCTGTGTCTTCTTCTCTTTTTCCCTTGTCTCCATCTTTTTATCGAAAAGGAGACTTTTCACTTCTGGGGTGTTGGCCGAGGGCATTAAGTGTGGAGCTCAGTGTGGCGCTCTCGGCCTAGAGCCCTGTGTAGAGCTCTCGGCCTGGCCATGTGGTCGAGCCCCAAAGCCCCTTGTGGAGGAAGGTAGGAATTATCAGGAGAAAGTGCCTCGTATAGGAGCCTATATGAGCCTCGTATAGGAGCTGCCTCGTATGGGCCAATAGGCCTTCTGCAGTTATCTTCATTCTTATGTTCTCAAGTACTAAGCCATTATGATCATATTGCACTGGGAAGGGATCAGGATAAGGATTTGGGATGCACAGCCTTCGTTCATAAATCCATACCTATCTATTACAGCCAAAGTATGATAGATAGAATATTCTTGCAACGTTGCAGGCGTTATGACAAGAAAAGCAAAGAAAATGCAAAAAAAAAAATATTCCTGAGTCGAATTGGGGATTGGCGCCCAGTCAATCCCTAGCCAGGATTCGAACCCAGACCAAATCCCTGGCGAGGCGTGTAGAAACATATCACCACAGCGGCACCATGGTGGGGCTTAATTACATTCTAATTAACTCACATTATAATTATATAAACTCAAATTTCATCTGTTAATAATTAAACGATATATTTTGTATATTATTCACGAAATAAAGTGTTTATTATTAAAAAAAAAATAGGGTCAAAGCTCCAAATGTAAAAAAAAAAAAATAAAATAAAAAAATCGATCGTTTAAAAAAATAAGACTTAATTAAATTCAATGCAAGTATATCTTTGTATGATGCATTGTGTTATTAGATATTAAAATGGCAGCTTCTGCTCTCTTGACCCTTGTTAAATATGCAAATTCCGTGAACGTCCTTTGCAATACTTGCAACATTTCGACAAAAAAAAAATACGTTTGTCGTTTGTCTTTCAAAAGGAAGTCGGAATGTTGTCGTGCTTGGCTATCGTCGTGTCGTTTGGGTCGAAGAGAGAGAGAGAGAGAGAGAGAGAGAGAGAGAGAGAGAGAGAGAGAGAGAGAGAGAGAGAGAGAGAGAGAGAGAGAGAGAGAGAGAGAGAGACCACGCATGAGCAATCTCTTTCCTTTTAATCCCACTACTCTTTAAAAAAAAACTTAATCTTGAACTTATGCAACCTGCAGTTTTGAGAGCTCTCCAATACCTTACCTTGAACTCTTTTAAGACCTTTCTTGGGGCATTTCTTAGGCCCTTTCTTAGGCTTTTCTGAAGCCCTTTTTGACCGCTTTTGAACCCTTTCTTGAGGCTTCTGAAGCTACTTCTGTGTGTTCCATTTGGATGAGATAATATTTCTTGACATAAATTGTTAATCCTCTTCTCATAGAATCCTCGAAATCCTCTCATAAACAGACAGAAGGATAAATTGAACTGCAACTATCAATTTTCCGTCTATTATAAAAATCCGTCCATCTAAACTGGCCTTGAACCAATTTTGAGTCTTATCAATATATTTCCCATTCCTATTTTATCTTCAAATTTACATCTGTTGCTATTCAGTCCTGTGTGAATATTTATTATAAAGAAGAGACGCCCCAGGACAGAGCCCTGAGGCACTCCTACATATACCACTCGCCGGGGTAAGCAATAAGATACGCAGGTTCGAGCCCAATGCAGATTGAAACGTTTTGATACCATGTCTTTCATAGCTCTTTCTCTCCTGCTCATCCAGAAGTAAATCGAAAACCCAAATGGTTTCGCTTTCCACTTGAACACTGCCGGAAAGCCGAACTTTCCAACATTCCTCGTGCCCTTGGCCTGAATTTTTATTTGTAACTTATGCCATATCGGCACAAAAAAAAAAATGGAACAGCATTTTGCACTTGTGGCATCTCCTCAAGCCTCGAAGAAGAGGATATGCAGCACCCAGGGGAGCCTTGTCGGGCTCTCACGTGAGCTGGCACATATTGTTTTTTCCTACCTCATCCTTATATATGTAAGTGTTGTTTTAGTTACAAGTACAAAGCTCTTTATCATAACCTGTCGAGCTTCTCCAGCTCCTCAGATGATGGGCAGGAACCCTGAATGCAATATATATATATATATATATATATATATATATATATATATATATATATATATATATATATATATATATATATATATATATATATATATATATATATATATATATATATACCACGGGTTATACGAACGATATAGTAGCACTAACATAACGAAGCCCACTCAGAATGGTCGTTTTAACATTTCCTCCTCCTGAAAAAGAGAGAATTTTCTGAATTTCAGTCTCCCAGGCCTCTCCATCACCCTCCTTACCACTTATCCCTTAGTCCTGAAAGATGACAAGACAGTATTGCTCAGGGTCGCGAAGACTGTAACGAAAGCTGTAACGTAGGCTGCTTGCTGCTCGACCGTGTAAAGTTGTAAGAATGCGTGTGAGTTTGTGTGTGTGTGTGTGTGTGTGTGTGTGTGTGTGTGTGTGTGTGTGTGTGTGTGTGTGTGTGTGTGTGTGTGTGTGTGTCTGTGTGTGTGTGTGTGTGTGTTTTCGAGTGCCTGCGATCTCTTGTGGGATTCTGATGCGATTGCATATGTTGCAGTGTAAGTGCAGAGCGATGTGTGTGTGTGATCTTACAGCAGACAAGAAGGAGCTATGTAGGTGCGTCGCAGCCGCACTTCAAGAAACAGAAAGAGCAAAAGACAGAGAAAGAAAAAGAGAGTTTGAGAAAGAAAAAATAGAAAAGAAAAAGGTATAGTGAAAAGAGGATATATGTATATAATTAACCAATCCTTTTAGACGAATGCTAGTGAAGTGGTTATGGTACTCTATATTGTCAGAGTATGATTACACAGGGATTCGAATCTGCGAGGGGCAGAGCTCACCCCGCTTTTCTATAGCTGATGTAATCGTACTACTACTGATGTAACCAGTGAGTGTGTGTGTGTGTGTGTGTGTGTGTGTACTCTAAGACGGGTCTCACGTAGGCAGTGTAAAGCGCCCTAAAAGCTTCCTCATTTAGGTTTCTGAATGAAGTTCTAATTTTCGCCAGTGTAGAGTACGCTGCTGTCGTTATCCTATTTATATGTGCCTCAGGAGTTAGATTAGGTGTCACATCCACTCCCAGGTCTCTTTCTCGAATCGTTACAGGTAGGCTGTTCCCCTTCATTGTGTACTGTCCCTTTGGTCTCCTGTCACCTGATCCCATTTCCATAACTTTACATTTACTGGTGTTAAACTCCAGTAGCCATTTCTCTGACCATCTCTGCAGCCTGTTTAAGTCCTCTTGGAGGATCCTACAATCCTCGTCTGTCACAACTCTTCTCATTGTGTGTCAACTCTGTGTGTGTGTGTGTGTGTGTGTGTGTGTGTGTGTGTGTGTGTGTGTGTGTGTGTGTGTGTGTGTGTGTGTGTGTGTGTGTGTGGTGTGTATTTATATGTGTGTGTGAATAGAATATTTGTGAGTGCACCAATCCTTGAATATGACAGATAGAGTTACATCAACGAATCTAGCTCAAATCATCAGTATATTTCTTACATTCTTCCTCCCTTGTTAAGGAAATTAAAAACTGAGCTCAACAACGTTCATGTCACAATTTTATCTGACGCATGCCGCTGAATGAGGGAGGTTTCGATAAGGCTCTCATCAGCATCATCAGAGGCCCAAGAATGCATAGTACTAGGGGGGGGGGTTACAGTACATCACTTATGCTACGTTTAATAAGACCAAAACTACAAAATCGCTTCCACTTATTAAACTCTTTCACAGGAACTTAAACATACCACAAAACAGGGAAAATTTTTATCTATTCTTATCAATTCTAATTTTATCTATTAAATTTTATGAAGGGTGGTGTAAAATCTCTATTTTACACCACCCTTCACTGGATGGCTGAATAATGGGTGAATAATCCACATAAGATAACAGTTATCTAGTATAACTCATTTAAATTGAGCTGAAATATGAATGGTGAATTGTGTGATGATATCAGATTGTTTAAAGTGAAGGGTTTCCGCTATGTTGAGTCTTCTCATGTCACAGTACATGCGGTATGTTGTATGTTATATCGTGTTTGTGGGATTAGCAAGGAGACCTGGTCAAGGACCGGGCCGCGGGGACGTTGAGCCCCGAAATCATCGATAGGTAGTATGTCTTTGTTGATAGTCTGACAAGAAAGAGAGAGAGAGAGAGAGAGAGAGAGAGAGAGAGAGAGAGAGCGAGAGAGAGCGAGAGAGAGCGAGAGAGAGAGAGAGAGAGAGAGAGAGAGAGAGAGAGAGAGAGAGAGAGAGCGAGAGAGAGAGAGAGAGAGAGAGAGAGAATCAAAGCAAGATATATGTGAAAGACAAACAAAACGTAGAACAAAGAGAGGGAGACGAATATTACGAACGTGACCGAAGGAATATGAAAATAACACAAGGAGTTGGAAGATAAGAAGAATAATGAATGAAGAAGTGAGAGAAAGCGCAACACTAAGGAAACCGGAAACAGAGAGAGAGAGAGAGATTAAGTGAGACACAGGAATTCTTACTTTTGGCCTCATAGCTCAGCACTCTTTACACCGGTACCTGTCTTGGGTTAACAGTTACCGGTTAACTTCACTGGTTCCTCCTCTCTCTTCCCCCCCCCACCGTCTATGTTATCCACTACTACATATATCTATCCACTAATTTATCTTTCACTGATGTAAACAGGTTAATAAACGTCTAATTTAACCTTAAATGCTTAAATTCTCCTCCATAACATAATTAATTAGCACCGAATTAGATTGGAATGGCTTAACAAGCAGTGTTACATCAGTTACGTATCACTATAGATTCACTACACTACACAATCACAATCACAATCATTACACAATCCCTACACTACGGCTCAGGAATCTGCACACCAGTTGATTGACAGTTGAGAGGCGGGACCAAAGAGCCGGAGCTCAACCCCCTCCCCCCGCAAGCACAAATAGGTGAGTACAAATAGGCGAGTACTAATTAAAATAATTAATGACCCCCCTCGATAAATTAAAAAGTCAGCTTAAACAAAATAAAATATGCAATTCAATATATTTATTTTTTTCCAGTTGATACATATTTATACCCAAATCTATCATTTAATTCTATAAATTCGTAATTTCGAAACTCATAATATTCTAATCCAAACCAATAAATACTTCTACCTGTTTGCAATATTTTTGGGCATCGCAAAACAACAACATATTTTATTTAAATTAAACAACTGCTGCTGTCATATTGGTAATGTTATGTAATCAAACATATTATGATTAAACTATAGGAAATCAGTATCAGTCAATTTTAGAATTCAACTCATAGATAAAACCATAATGTTTTATGTGTTTTAATTTCGTTTTAGCTGACTTAAATATTAAGAGGAGAGGTATAAATATAGGGAGATGAAAATAGAGATTGGAGAGAGAGAGAGAGAGAGAGAGAGAGAGAGAGAGAGAGAGAGAGAGAGAGAGAGAGAGAGAGAGAGAGAGAGGCGGAGAGGAATATAGAGATAAGAAGAGATATGAAAATAGACGGTGGGAGATATAAAAATACGGACAGAAATAAGGAGAGAGAGAGAGAGAGAGAGAGAGAGAGAGAGAGAGAGAGAGAGAGAGAGAGAGAGAGAGAGAGAGAGAGAGAGAGAGAGAGAGAGAGAGAGAGAGAAATAGATATAGGGAGAGAAAGAAAGAAAGAGAAAACCAAATGACATAAAAACAATGAAACGAAATTGTATGCAAAAGAAAGAAACTCAGTCAGGTACACACACACACACACGCACACACACACACACACACACACAACACTGGTGGGACGCGAACAAGGGGACACAGGTGGAAGCTGAGTACCCAAATGAGCCACAGAGACGTTAGAAAGAACTTTTTCAGTGTCAGAGTAGTTAGCAAATGGAATGCATTAGGAAGTGATGTGGTGGAGGTTGACTCCATACACAGTTTCAAATGTAGATATGATAGAGCCCAATAGGCTCAGGAATCTGTACACCAGTTGATTGACGGTTGAGAGGCGGGACCAAAGAGCCAGAGCTCAACCCCCGCAAGCACAATTAGGTGAGTACAATTAGGTGAGTACACACACACACACACACACACACACACACACACACACACACACACACACACACACACACACACACACAGCCATCAAAATGCCATTAAATACCGTCCATTATATGTGAATGCCACGAGAACTGGTGCGGGTAAAATGAAGACACTAATTGGCCAATTTGAGCAGACTAGAGGCAGTTCCCGCCACTGCCACTTGATATGCTAAAACAAAAACAAATTGCCAATTGGTGGCGTACTTACCAAGTGACAAGGATCCTTAATGAGAGTTTATTTGTTCCACTGTCACCTGATGGTGTGTGTGTGTGTGTGTGTGTGTGTGTGTGTGTGTGTGTGTGTGTGTGTGCGCGTACTCACCTAGTTGTACTCACCTAGTTGTGCTTGCGGGGGTTGAGCTCTGGCTCTTTGGTCCAGCCTCTCAACCGTCAATCAACAGGTGTACAGGTTCCTGAGCCTATTGGGCTCTATGATATCTTCACTTGAAACTGTGTATGGAGTGTGTGTGTGTGTATGTGTGTGTGTGTGTGTGTGTGTGTGTGTGTGTGTGTGTGTGTGTGTGTGTGTGTGTGTGTGTGTGTGTGTGTATAGGTATTAAGCTATATGAGTTTGCAGGGTGAAGCCACAGCTCCTGGTACCCGCCTTGCAGCCACCACCTGCTGTCATAAAATCGTGTCAGCAAGGCGGACAGCCCGCCTGCTATTTTTACTCACTATATTCTGTAATTCATCAAATAGTCAAAAAAAGGGGTTCCCTCACCCATTATCCTCACAAAGTACTATCCCTCTAGATACAATTATCTCACCTCTCGTTACTCCCCTATATCCATTACGTATATCCTTTACAATCACCTCTATCCATCATCCACATCCTCCCCTGGAGGATAGTTTGAGGACGGGTGGATAGTTTGAGGACAGGTGGATAGTCTAAGGGGAGTGTGTGGGGGGGTAGCGAGGCATCTGTTACCCCTTATCTCAGCACATTTCATCCCCCACTCCAACGCTATCCTACTCTGTTTACCATGTCACAATAAACAGAGAAACAGGACCAACAGATGAAGTGTTTGGGTAAGGGGGGGATGGGGGGGGGGGAGGTAGACAGGATTTACATGGTTATTGAGCGTGCAGAGAATGGGGTGATATCTTTGATATCGGTTGCTTTATCTATCCAGCAAAATATATCCCTCTGTCCACCAGAGGGACTAGTTAATTCACAAGGTACAGTAGATCTCACTCCCTCTGAGTACATTGTTCTGCAACATTTTATTCATAAATTAGCATGCATGATCCAGCCACACACGCGCACGCACACACACACACACACACACACACACACACACACACACACACACACACACACACACACACACACACACACACACACAGTACCCAGATGAGCCACAGAGACGTTAGAAAGAATTTTTTCAGTGTCAGAGTAGTTAA
Organism: Procambarus clarkii; assembly: GCF_040958095.1. Classification (NCBI taxonomy): domain Eukaryota; kingdom Metazoa; phylum Arthropoda; class Malacostraca; order Decapoda; family Cambaridae; genus Procambarus; species Procambarus clarkii. Next base: position 23,169,580 of record NC_091227.1, read on the forward strand.
TAAATGGAATGCATTAGGAAGTGATGTGGTGGAGGCTGACTCCATACACAGTTTCAAATGTAGGTATGATAGAGCCCAGTAGGCTCAGGAATCTGTACACCAGTTGATTGACAGTTGAGAGGCGGGACCAAAGAGCCAAAGCTCAACCCCCGCAAGCACAATTAGGTGAGTACAATTAGGTGAGAACACACACACACACACACACACACGCTCTTTTTAAACTCAAGTTTTTTTTCCAGTGCATAAATCTCTTTCATAATGTAAATATACATATTTATATACATATTTACAGGAGCTAAATAGGATCTCCACGCAATAACCCCAATTTTGGATTTCATAGTTTACATATATATATCTCTCAGTCCCTGGTTCTATCTCTCTCTCTCACACCCCGTCCCTGTATCTCACTCACTCTCTCTATCTCTCACTCCCTAGCTCTAGCTCACTCACCATCCAGATTACTCACCTCAGGAGAGGTGAGTAAGCCCCTGAGCTGATCAATATAGGTCACAGGGACCTGAGGAAACACGAAAGATCGTGAGACACAAATTCGTTCATTATGAAGTTGTGAGGCAAGTCACCTGTTGCTCTTTCAACAACAGGTGAACTTTGCGTAATTTTTCGATTTTTCTTATATTATCGTTATTTCCCAGTAAGATGGGCTCTTAATGCTCTGAGGGTGCTAAATAGTGAATTACAGTTGTTCTGAATTTGAATGGATTTACGATTTAACGATTGGGAACGTAGATGGCCATACAGAGGCTAATATTGGTTGAGAGAGAGAGAGAGAGAGAGAGAGAGAGAGAGAGAGAGAGAGAGAGAGAGAGAGAGAGAGAGAGAGAGAGAGAGAGAGAGAGAGGGAGAGAGAGAGAGACAGAGAGAGAGAGAGAGAGAGAGACAGAGAGAGAGAGAGAGAGAGAGAGAGAGAGAGAGAGAGAGAGAGAGAGGGAGAGAGAGGGAGAGAGAGAGAGAGAGAGAGAGAGAGAGAGAGAGAGAGAGAGAGAGAGAGAGAGAGAGAGAGAGGGAGAGAGAGGGAGAGAGAGAGAGAGAGAGAGAGAGAGAGAGAGAGAGAGAGAGAGAGAGAGAGAGAGAGAGAGAGAGACAGAGAGAGAGAGAGAGAGAGAGAGAGAGAGAGAGAGAGAGAGAGAGAGAGAGAGAGAGAGAGAGAGAGAGAGAGAGAGAGAGAGAGAGAGAGAGGGGGTGGATATCAACTGTTGAATATCTTAGGATCGATGCCAAGCGTTGCATATCAAACAGTGGCCGAGGTCATCTGAGAACCAGAAATTACACATCTGGCTTCTGCTGTATACATCAGAAGCCAGATGTATTGCCTGTCGGCAAACTAAAAAGCCACGACTAAGGCCAACCAGTACACACCTTTGTCATTGCTCTCAGTCAACTGGTGACAAAATCTCACAGAAATTTTGACACTGACAGCCCCTCCTGTTATTCCTTTCTGAACACCAATGTGATTACGTAAACGCCTGTTCTGCTACTGACGAGTTGTTCAGTCTCTCCACCGCATGGCAACGATTAATCAATGGTCACTTGATTAATCTAAGATCAGCAATACCCAGACCATCTACAAGTGGTTGGGCACCATTCCTTTCCCCCCCCCCCCTCGTCCTATCGCATATCCTTATCCTGGTCCCTTCCAAGTGCTATATAGTCGTAATGGCTTGGTGCTTTCTCCTGCTGGGAGACCAAGAGGCATCTCCTGAGAGAGAGAGAGAGAGAGAGAGAGAGAGAGAGAGAGAGAGAGAGAGAGAGAGAGAGAGAGAGAGAGAGAGAGAGAGAGAGAGAGAGATAGAGAAAGAGAGAGATAGACAGAATGAGAATACAGCAGTGAGTGAGAATGAGAGAGATAGAGACCACAACATCCACAAACATACTCTGACATTCACAACTTAGCAAGGAGATGCAGTTTCGTAATTTTCCTCGCTCTCTGTCTCTCACGAGATGGGCGTCACGAGGGAAGAAAATATTGACTCCCATCTCTCTCTGTCTTGAGGTAATACTGGCCTTTGTTTTGACCCAATTTGCATACTTCTTGAGCATAACCGCTAATGAATATTCAGGTGAGGTCTTAGTGCAGGATATGAGGAGGTAAACAAGATGATGATGCTGTAGGTTGTTGGGTTGTTTAGCGTGCCAAGGGCTTGTTATTTCAACCTGAATTAATGGCGAGAAATAAGATGTACTTGTTGTCTATTCACGTATTTGTGAATGCACAACACACACACAACCCCAGATGTGTGTGTGTGTGTGTGTGTGTGTGTGTGTGTGTGTGTGTGTGTGTGTGTGTGTGTGTGTGTGTGTGTGTGTGTTCTCACCTATTTGTACTTGCAGGATCGAGCATCGGCTCTTGGGTCTGAAGACATGGTAATTATCAGGAGGCACTGCTAAGCCCAGTATATCTATATACATGGAAACAGTGAGCTGGGATATGAGGACAAGGAGCTGGGATATGAGGACAAGGAGCTGGTATACGAGGACAGGGAGCTGGTATATGAGGACAAGGAGCTGGGATACGAGGACAAGGAGCTGGGATATGAGGACCAGGAGCTGGGATATGAGGACCAGGAGCTGGGATATGAGGACAAGGAGCTGGGATACGAGGACCAGGAACTGGGATACGAGGACCAGGACCTGGGATACGAGGACCAGGACCTGGGATTCGAGGCCAAGGAGCTGGGATTCGAGGACCAGAAGCTGGGATTCGAGGACAAGGAGCTGGAATACAAGGACCAGGACCTGGGATTCGAGGCCAAGGACCTGGGATACAAGGACCAGGACCTGGGATACGAGGACAGGAGTGAAGACACAGAACCCAACCAATTGGATTCATCGGGAATTCGAACACCAACCTCCCAAGATCCACAGCCAATCCATGTGAATAAGATGACTGAAGCCCGTGTAACCAATCAATGAACTGATATCCCCCCTTACACCAGCATCACCAGACACCCCTGGTATGTATAGCAGGAGCAAGGGGACGTGTCATCAAGCAGACAGACTGCACAATATTTGATCAAGGAATGGTATGAAGCCCGTTGCTATAGTCACTCAGTTGAGTAGGAGTAATGTTTACTGAATTAGAGACTAGGAGTCACGAGACAAATATTAAGTCGTGCCACTTGCGACCAGAAATAAAGAAAGACGACACAAGGTCTTCAGAGAGTTTGAAGTGAGTGGAGGGACGAAGAGACTAAATCAACAGATTTTAAGAATATTGCTTGAATAATACAATACCATTCAAGGATAACGGGAGATTCACATTCGTCTTCCGACCACTTGAGGGGGAGTGGACGGTAGAGTGTCAGTCTAGCTTCATGCAGGTCGGCGTTCAATCCCTATAGAGCGTACAACAAGTGGTTGGGCACCATTTGCTTTCTCCCCCTCCGTCCGTCCTATTCCGAATCCTTATCCTGATCCTTTTCCCAGTGCCTTATAGTCGTAATGACATGTTGCTTTCTCCTGATTGCGCCCCCTTCCCTTCGTACATTTGTAGCCCTTAAGAAAGACTTCGTTCGTCATGGCGTCAGAGTGTTCGCTGTAACAGTTCGCTGTGAGGGCGACTACGTCTGCATTTGATGAAATTCTCCATTTATTATTTTCATTTGTCTTCCATTTCAAACTGTATTTGTGGTGGTGGCGGCGATAGATGTTAATAAGCCCCATAATCAATATAAGGGACTTGAGCTTGTAAAGCTTGGGTACCGGGTGTGGTTTAGGGTTTAGGGTTGGAGAGGGACTGATGCACTGAGGGTCAGTGGGTCCCTGGATAGGTTGGGGGATAAGGAGGTATAGGGGAGAGAGAGAGAGAGAGAGAGAGAGAGAGAGAGAGAGAGAGAGAGAGAGAGAGAGAGAGAGAGAGAGAGAGAGAGAGAGAGAGAGAGAGAGAAGAGAGAGAGAGAGAGAGAGAGAGAGAGAGAAGAGAGAGAGAGAGAGAGAGAGAGAGAGAGAGAAGGTCGGATTTTTGTAGAATTGGGTGGGAAATAGGAATTGATGATAGAATGGTAGGGATGGAATAGTGTGTTTGTGATATATTGCTAATCTAATCAGGATGGATACTGTGTGGAAGGGGGAGGGGAGGATAGGAAGTATATTATCCTTCTCGTCCCCATCCCACGTCCCAGTCATCAATCCTTGCTCCTATAGAGATTTGTTTCGTAAAATGCCTCAGAAAATACTGTTTTTTTAAATTTTGGTGAGAGCAGCATTTTGTATTTTTCTCATAAGGATTTTCTGGTTTGCAGTCATGTTTGTAAACGTAAATGATCCAACTAATTTATTTCCACCCAATCAAGCCTGCAGATCTCCTTAGGCATGATTGGGTTGTTCGTCTCCAGCTGCAGCTTAGACAGAAATTCCTTTCTAATAATGCTATTGTCATTTTACAGTACGACTTTTTGTCCTTTTTCTAGTACCTGTATTGCCTCTTTTATAGCACAATTATTGCCCCTTTTTGTAGTGCTGCTTTTGCCCTTTCTACTAGCAAATTGGTGTTTAATGTTGCCTTCTATGAGGTAGTTGACTGTTGTTGTTTGAACTGTGAGGTAGTTGACTTGTACCCCTTGCTCTGTGAGGTAATTAACTGTTGCTCCTTGCTTTTGAGGTAGTTAACTGTTGCTCCTTGCTTTGTGAGGTAATTAACTGTTGCTCCTTCCTTTGTGAGGTAGTTAACTGTTGCTCCTTGCTTTGTGAGGTAGTTAACTGTTGCTCCTTGCTTTTTGAGGTAGTTGACTGGTGTTGCTTGCTCAGTGAGTTAATTGACTGGGGTTGCTTGCTCAGTGAGTTAGTTGACTGGTGCTCCTTGCTCTGTGAGGTAATTAACTGTTGTTCCTTGCTCCGAGAGGTAACTGACTACATCACCAGTTTCTGCAATACAATACTTCCCTTTCTCAGTCTTTTTTGGTTGTATAATGTAGAAAACGAGGTTCTTTTCTTCCCCTGATCTTCCCCTTATGAGTTTTTGTCCCTGGAATCTGATTATCCTTATACTCATTCAGGATATGACTGGCTTCTCCTATGGAGGGTTCTGATCGGATCCTGGGCTGGCTTCAGCTTCCATCTGAGTTTGCAAAATTGTTTCTCTCGAAATCCCCCTCTTCACTCAAGATACATATATAACATACTACTTGTGAAGGAGGAAATGTATATGTTTATCATATACATTTATATACATTTATGTTAAATGTATATGTTCAGAATGTTTGGTAATATGTTTATTTGTGATGTGTGTATATGTATGTATTAACACGTTGTACTGAATGGGGTGAGAATAGCTTGAGCTACCTCATCCCTTTGTGTGTATTTTACCTCAATAAACTTATTTCAATTTCAATTTCAATTTCAAGATGTCTTTGATGATGCTGCTTGCTCCGAACGAGTAAATTTTCTTAGTAATTTATATATGTGTGGGTCGGCTCGTGTGTGTGTGTGTGTGTGTGTGTGTGTGTGTGTGTGTGTGTGTGTGTGTGTGTGTGTGTGCACATTGCAACAAGAATAACCTAAATATTAGTTAAGCTCTTGCATGGAAACTTGTCAACAGGTTTCGTTCAGGCGCATAACTCTATTTCAGACACTTAAACGGTGTAAACAAAGCCTTATTGACTTGAAAAACAGAGGCTAATGCGCTCCTTATTTGTTGGTCATTATATACTGGATATAATGATGTACTTAGATCCTCACCTTATTTACATATTTACATTTTCATTATAATTCCCATATCAAACATTATGTTCCCATTCAAATTATTTTTAAAATTATTCGTCTTTCTCACATTTGTCTTCTTTCATTTGTTATTGTTGTTATTGTTGTGTTTCTACAACATTATCTACTTATTATAATTATTATTATTATATATTTTTTTTCTGGTGCATTTGGTTTGTGAAATGACATATGTGTCTCTTCTTATATTTTATAATTTGCTTCTTTTTATCTATTTACTTTGTTCCATCTTCATTTTTCTCCTTTTCCTTTTTTTCCATTTCTCTTTTTTTATCAATTTATGGTCTTTCGTCTTTCCCCCACCTCTCTCCCTTTTCTTAAATCTTCTTCAAGTTTGCCCTCTTATCTCTGTCTGTCTGTCTGTCTGTCTGTCTCTTTCTCTCTCTCTCAGTCTTTGTCTCTCATGTCTCTGTGTCTCTGTTTGCTTTTCCCGCCAAATAAAGATTATTTTGATCCAAATCCACAATAAGGGGCTCAAGGGAAATCAGTCTTTCCGTCTCCTACATAAAGCTTCTTTTTGAGTGGCGGATGGGAAGACCGCTGACCTCAGCTGTGGTTGATTGTGCGTGTGTGTGTGTGTGTGTGTGTGTGTGTGTGTGTGTGTGTGTGTGTGTGTGTGTGTGTGTGTGTGTGTGTGTGTGTGTGTGAGCGCCAAAGGCTTTTAAATATTGTGTGTGTGTGTGTGAATGTATACTGTATGAATGTTTGCCTAATCGTCCATTCCTCTGTATATGTTGTGGGAAGTCGAGATTCATCTCAGAATCACATCTCGTAGCTATGGATACATCTAATACATTCCCGGGGACTATCTTATGTGTAGCCTTGAAGCTCATGATGGCTTTATATACTCCTATCACCCCTCTGGCTCAAGGTCGTTCCAATTGGTTGACAACTCCTTCTGTTTATGAGAGTTTTCTTATGTTTCATTGGCTCAATTGTGTTTCAGACTTCCACATGTGTACCCTTGTTATGTTTTGCATAATGTATTCACTTAGTTGTGTTTGCTGGGGTTGAGCTCTGGCTCTTTGGTCCCGCCTCTCAACTGTCAATCAACAGGTGTACAGGTTCCTGAGCCTATTGGGCTCTATCATATCTACACTTGAAACTGTGTATGGAGTCAGCCTCCACCACATCACTTCCTAATGCATTCGATTTGTCAACCACTCTGACACTAAAAAAGTTCTTTCTAATATCTCTGTGGCTCAATTGAGCACTGTGTGTGTGTGTGTGTGTGTGTGTGTGTGTGTGTGTGTGTGTGTGTGTGTGTTTTAGGTACATGTAGGTGGACGAATCGTAGATATATGCAGACACACCAACGTCCTCCTACCTTCCTCCCTCACACAAGGACAGAACAGCTACCCATGGGACATTAATCATTCACAACACACGAATTTTCTTCCCCCTTCCCAGCCTGCACGAGCCAAAGACAGAACCCACCCGCCCTGGGATGGACATTAACCATTCAGCTCAGGCAGGGCACAACCAGCTCCGCTCCCTCTCCCTTCCCCCTGACGCCAACCATGGCCTGTATACCTCGGGGGCTTGTCATCGCAACTGCGTCTAAACAGCATCAATTAATGATGCTTTTCATTTTTCTGAAGGGGGAGAGGTAGAAATATATTATAGTGATTTAGAGAGAAGAGGGATATTGTGTGTGAGGGAGAAAGAGAGAGAGAGAGAGAGAGAGAGAGAGAGAGAGAGAGAGAGAGAGAGAGAGAGAGAGAGAGAGAGAGAGAGAGAGAGAGAGAGAGAGAGAGAGAGAGAGACCCTGCTTCCATACCAGTATTTACCCAGGGACAAGGGAAATTAGCCAGCTCTTGACTAAAAAAAAAAGAATCCATGAGTAAAAAAATACATTTCCAGAACAAAATCAACAGCTAAAAGTACTCTTTCCTTATCAAAATATTTATCTAAGAGTAGAGGAAAACCAGTTTTCCAGATAATATGACTATGCTTTCTCAATCATTTTCCACAGTCTCAAAGTTAGTCATTATTATTCACTGAGATGATGATTTTTATTTCATTGAGATGGTCTGTGATCCTCAGTTAAACGCAGCTTTTTTTCCCTCACAAAGAATCTAAGTCTTCTTGGAGTCACTCTTGGGAGTCTCTCTTGGAAGCCACTCTTGGGAGTCACTCTTGGAAGCCACTCTTGGGAGTCGCTCTTGGAAGTCACTTTTGGAAGCCACTCTTATGAGTCACTCTTGGAAATCACTCTTGGAAGTCACTCTTGGAAGAGTGACTTTCACTTCTCCCAACTGGACGAAATAAATATTCTAACTCAACAGAATAAAAAAAATGGTATTTTTACTCAACAGTAACGCAGGTTTATTTTTCTTTATTCAACAGGATCAACAGGTATTCTTATTCAACAGGATCAACAGGTATTCTTATTCAACAGGATCAACAGGTATTCTTATTCAACAGGATCAACAGGTATTCTTATTCAACAGGATCAACAGGTATTCTTATTCAACAGGATCAACAGGTATTCTTATTCAACAGGATCAACAGGTATTCTTATTCAACAGGATCAACAGGTATTCTTATTCAACAGGATCAACAGGTATTCTTTCTCAACAGAATATCAAACAACGGATCCAGAAGGGACTAACAACTACCACTATCACCAGCTAGTTATAGTGGCCGGTAGACACTATCTATGTCAACCTATCTTGAGGTTATCTTGAGATGATTTCGGGGGCTTAGCGTCCCCGCGGCCCGGTCCTCGACCAGGCTTCCTCCAGACCTAGGTTCAGACCCCTGACATTCACCGTCTCCTGATTGCTGATTCTTTTGCTCCTGTCATTGCCACTGTCAGCTCAGGGGGGGGGGGAGGGGGGGGGGAGGGGGAGGGGGGGGGAGGGGGGAGGGGGGGGGGTGTGCAGCTGACACTCTAGTGACAGCTCATTGACAGGCCAATGACAGCCCTGGTTCATCCTCTCCAGCACCTCCAGGAGCATTATTGATGACAGTGAAGGGAGGGGAGAGGTAAGGGGGGATGAATTCAGAACAATGGTTCGCATCAAGCATGATATATTAAATGATAAATGTATCTTAATATATATAATAGGGCCTGGGATTCGTTTTGGGAGGTTTGGGACCAATTAGGGAAGGGCCAGAATTCCTCTGGGGGATGATTGGGATTCCATTCTAAGACGGTTGGGATGCATCTAGAAGAGGTTCACAATCCCTCAGGGTGTTTTGGTTGTTCCAATCCTGATCCCTGATATTTACAGACCCCTTATCCTCTCACCCTCATATGATAACTGATCTTTTACATCCTTATCTTCTAGCAGCATCCCTAATTCTCCCTTCCCCCCCCCATCATCTATCCTCATCCCTCCTAAACACAAATCCTCCTCTCATACTCATCAATCCCCCTCCCAATCCTTCCCCACCAACACGAATCCCTCATCCTGCCTCCCTCAACGTGGAATGTTTTGCTCATAAACGCCTTCCCTTGACATAAGCAATTCCAGAGTAATGATTTGGAATGCAAGTAAGTGCTGCATCAAACACTGAATTGCACTAACACCCAGTTATATTTATTACTGTTTGGGTGCCAACAGTCACTCATGTATTGGCACGCACACACACACACACACACACACACACACACACACACACACACACACACACACACACACACACACACACACACACAAAATAGGACCGGAGTCATTGCTGTAAACAACCGATGCTCGAAAGGCGGAATCCAAGAGTCAATGCTCGATCCTGCAGATACAAATAGGTGAGTACAAATAGGCGAGTACACACACACACACACACACACACACACACAGCTTGTTTCAACATAAAGAATCAACAAAAGAGATAATTTGAAAACGTTGGTTATATTCATAACAAGACATGATATATATCTCTCTCTCAGTGTTCTGATATGAAACGTTCGCAGCAGCGAGTTTGTACGAAAACGTTTTGAAACGTATGCAATTGTGTCATATTAAAGGATACTAGAGAGAGAGAGAGAGAGAGAGAGAGAGAGAGAGAGAAAGAGAGAGAGAGAGAGAGAGAGAGAGAGAGAGAGAGAGAGAGAGAGAGAGAGAGAGAGAGAGAGAGAGAGAGAGAGAGAGAGAGAGAAAGACCAGGGCAGCTCCTGATACTCCTTTCTTGTGTGTGTGTGTGTGTGTGTGTGTGTGTGTGTGTGTGTGTGTGTGTGTGTGTGTGTGTGTGTGTGTGTACGTACCTAGTGGTGCTTGCGGGGGTTGAGCTCTGGCTCATGGTCCCGCCTCTCAACCGTCAATCAACTAATATACAGGTTCCTGAGCCTACTGGGCTCTATCATATCTACATTTGAAACTGTGTATGGAGTCAGCCTCCACACACATCACGTCCCAAAGCGTTCCATCTGTTAACTACTCTGACACTAAAAAAAAAAATCTTTCTAATGTCTTTATGTGTCATTTAAGCACTCAATTTCCACATGTGTCCCCTAGTGCGTGTGCCCTTTGTGTTAAATTTGTCTTTATCTACCCTATGAATTCCTCTGAGAATCTTGTATGTAGTGATCATGTCCTTTGTGTGTGTGTAAATGCTGGAATAAGGTATTTTGTATCAGCTAGCTCCATCATGATACTGGAACACCCAACAACTTCCAGTTTCCTTGTTTCCTCATCATCCAGCTCCACTGAAGCTATTGTGCACGAAAATTCTTCGCCTCGACTGAAAAGATTTGGAATGAAAGGAACTATGCGTGGAAGTTAATGGCCTGTCGCTTGCCCAAACACTCCCTGCAAACCTTAAGTTTCGCTCAGTTAGCTTCAGTGTTTTCAAGAGGCCAGATCTGGCCGGGAATATTTCGTTTGTTTTCTGTATATTTCAAGATGAACGAAATCATGTTGCTTTATCCCTTAACTGTCACCTCCTAATTGTTATATGTTTAGTGGTGGAGCTCACCGTACACAGCTGGAAAGTTCCCAGGGTTCGATTCTCCTGTGGAATATAGACGTTTGGGCACATTTTCTGACGCATGATACCTCTGTTCACCGAGTAGTAAACTGGTATCCAACAGCCGGGGATACTAAAGCCCCGAAATTATCTCAAGATAACCTCAAGATAACCTCAAGATAGTCCGTCCTTCTAAGATTTCCCAGCGTCAAGAAACAGTCGTGGTAAAGTGTCCTTAACCTACCCGAGGCCCCAAAACAGAAAACGGGATAGAATGTCAATTTCACCAGCCGCTTTCAATTACTAGTACGACGATTTTTGGCCTCAGGTACGTCAAAAATACGACGTTCTAACATAGGAGAACGGGTTGGTTTACCGACAAGCGGACCGTGTTCTAGTAGACAGACGAATGGTGATACATGACAGACCTTCTTGAGGTTATCTTGAGATGATTTCGGGGCTTTAGTGTCCCCGCGGCCCGGTCCTCGACCAGGCCTCCACCCCCCAGAAAGCAGCCCGTGACAGCTGTCTAACACCCAGGTACCTATTTTACTGCTAGGTAACAGGGACATAGGGTGAAAGAAACTCTGCCCATTGTTTCTCGCCGGCGCCTAGGATTGAACCCGGAACCACAGGATCACAAGTCCTCCAGTGTGCTGCCCGCTCGGCCGGCCGGCTCCCATAACTAGTGACCATGACCTAACTAATTATCCAAAATAATTACCCAATTGGATATCGCCATTAAAAAAAAATCCCTCGTCGCTGTAAATGACAAAAAATATTTATGACGCATATATATTCTATTGGCTTCACTTCCGTCAAAACAGTAAACAAAAAAAATATTAAAAAAAAACAAACAAACATTTACAGCATTAATTTCGATTTTGCTTTTAGGAATTCTAGTTTTATAAATAAAAAAAATAAAGTTTTATTATAAATATAAAGTTAAAGTTATATTTAAATATAAAGTTTCCAAACCCCGGGAGAAGCTTATTATTGAGCTATCTTTAAGAGCAACAAATTAATATTGTGTCCTAATCCATTAGTTTGTAAAACAAATATATTATTTGCCATGTTTGAAATAGGGGAAAACTGAGGGGGAAAACTGAGGGGAAAAACATAACACAATTTTTTTTTGTCAGGTCGTATGCACAATCCTCTTTACCAACAGCAATGGCTGTCAGCGTCTCTTTTTTTTGGTCCATTATTGATACAAATGGATTTCAGGAGCTTATGTTGTGCAGCTCCAGTAGTCCAGACCCAATCAAACCTGTTAATTCGGACGGAATACAGCCATGAGTCAAATGCTGAGCTCAGCTGGTGGCCCAGGCTTAGGAACAGCTGGTGGCCCAGGCTTAGGAACAGCTGGTGACCCAGGCTTAGGAACAGCTGGTGGCCCAGGCTTAGGAACAGCTGGTGGCCCAGGCTTAGGAACAGCTGGTGACCCAGGCTTAGGAACAGCTGGTGGCCCAGGCTTAGGAACAGCTGGTGGCCCAGGCTTAGGAACAGCTGGTGGCCCAGGCTTAGGAACAGCTGGTGGCCCAGGCTTAGGAACAGCTGGTGGCCCAGGCTTAGGAACAGCTGGTGGCCCAGGCTTAGGAACAGCTGGTGGCCCAGGCTTAGGAACAGCTGGTGGCCCAGGCTTAGGAACAGCTGGTAGCCAGGCCAGGCCAGGCCAGGCCAGGCCAGGCCAGGCCAGGCCAAGCCAAGCCAGGCCAGGCCAGGCCAGGAGGGGGGGGGGAGGGGGGGGGGAGGGGGGGGAGGGGGGAGGGGGGGGAGGGGGGGGAGGGGGGGGAGGGAAACAGGGAAAGAAATTACCAATTTTTTTTCTTTCTCCAATAATTTTCCGTTGTTTTGAAAGGCTTGCAAGGTTGAGTGCGTCAATTTAATTTTCCGCCCCCCCTCTCCATCCCAAGGAACTAATAATTGCAGGGTTATTGCCTCCTCAACCTGGTCGCTGCTGCTGTAATGTGTCTTCGTGCTGGGGGGGGGGGGGGGGAGTGTGTAGAGGGGACCCGGATGATTCTTAAAAAGATTTTGGGAAGATAAAAATGATTTTCCTTGGAATTTCTAGGAGTAGTAAGCGGGTTATATATATATATATATATAAATATATATATATATATATATATATATATATATATATATATATATATATATATATATATATATAGAGAGAGAGAGAGAGAGAGAGAGAGAGAGAGAGAGAGAGAGGAAGAGAGTACCCGGACTTGCCTGGGTCTGTCTCTCTTTCTCTCTCTCTCTCTCTCTCTCTCTCTCTCTCTCTATATATATATATATATATATATATATATATTTATCTATCAATATCTACCTATCTTTTTATTTCTATATTGAGAGAGAGAGAGAGAGAGAGAGAGAGAGAGAGAGAGAGAGAGAGAGAGAGAGAGAGAGAGAGAGAGAGAGAGAGAGAGAGAGGGGCAGAAGGAAAGCGAACCCTTTTAGCAGAAGACGATGTGAAGGTGTTACACCCAACGCCACTTGCAGGCCTGTCCTTGTGGATTCAAGCTGGCGAGAAACCCTTTCGTGACTCCCAGTTAATGAGCAAGACCCCCTCCTTCCCCTCCTCCTTCTTCCCCTCCTCCTTCCCCTCCTCCTTCCCCTCATCTACTGGTGAGAGGGCGGGGAGCGCTGGAGGCAGGCGGAGGTAAGGCAAGAATATGGAAGAATCTGAAAATGCTGTTTTAATCGCGATAATTGTGTTTTGACAAGTGAAACGAGAGAGAGAGAGAGAGAGAGAGAGAGAGAGAGAGAGAGAGAGAGAGAGAGAGAGAGAGAGAGAGAGAGAGAGAGAGAGAGAGAGAGAGAGAGAGAGAGAGAGAGAGACGGTCTCCCTTCATGCAGGTCGGCGTTCAATCCCCCAACCGCCCACAAGTGGTTGGGCATCATTCTTTACCCCCCAATCCCATCTCAAATCCTTATCCTGATCTCTTCCAAGTGCTATATAGTCGTAATGGCTTGTCGCTTTTCCTTGATAATTCTCTCTCTCCCCTCAAACCCCCATAAACAGAACAACCAGAGTCCATCCGGACTCCTGATTGGTTGTGTCCCCCATCCGGACATATGATTGGTTGTTTCTCACCCATCACCTGAGGCTCACCTATCAGAAGAGTGTCTATAAATCAACCCCCATAACACCCTCCTTAAAACCTCCTCCTCCCCCAGCCCTGATCCCATCCCACTCAGTCTCCCAATTACAACTCCTGAACCTATTCCTACACCTCCCTCTCCAAACCTCCCCCCATAACACACACCAATTTACCAACCTCTCACTCCCTCTCTCTCTCCTTACCCACTAAGTTCCTCAAACTTCCCTTCTGCTTTCATCTGCACACAAGGAGGCCTTAAGGAAGAAGTAAGAGAAGGACATCAAAGGATGCTGGCAACAAGAGAGGATTATAGCATTACTTGCTATAATCCTCTAATCAATAATGCTATACATAACATTATTGATTATAGCATACTTGGGCCATCTCATCTTCGTTAGGTGAATTGATACAACTTTTCATACTTTATTAACACTGAGAATTCCCCCCAAAAATGGGTTCAAGACCGGGATATTCATAGGGTTCTGGGACCAGATTCACCAAGCAGTTACGCAAGCACTTACGAACCTGTACATCTTTTCATAATCTTTGGCTGGTTTGTTTACCCTTATTAACCAGTTAATGAGCCCCGAAGAACCAGGAGACTGTTTATAACAATAACAACAGTTGATTGGCAAGTTTTCATGCTTGTAAACTGTTTAATAAATGTAACCAAAGCCGTCAAAGGTTGATGAAAGATGTACACGTTCGTAAGTACTTGCGTAACTGCTTCGTGAATCTGGCCCCTGGAATCTAGATTTACGGCAAGTTCGAGGTCGTTATATCGGATGATATAACGGGGGGATATAACGATATATCAACATGCTTAAAGAGTCCGGAATATGAGATGACCAACAAGTTTAAGCATCTGAAACCCTCAGAGGCGTCAAGTTAGCTTTAAGATAATCTTCAAGTGGTTCAGGGGATCAATGACTCTGCGGCCCTGTCTCTGACCTACTCTCCTGGTTTGTGATCGGTTTAACCAGGCTATTAGAAATCGCTGCTCGCAGGCTGATGTATTAATCACAGGCTGGTTGATCAGGTATCCTATGGGGTATAATGACAATATAAATAATTTTACAGAGTTAATTTCTTTAATTGTGAATGTTTCAAGCGATGCTATTTTGTCTTTCTTAAAAGTTTCTGTGTCTTTTGTAATATTATTTCACTGCAAAATATTCAGTAATTGCTAAAATACTTTGACAGCTTTTTACACAGGAGAGTGTAGGAACAGACGCCAGCTAACGCCTGTTAACAGGCTAAAAGCTTTCCCTTCCCATAGTTCATGGTAAACTTTACCTTACACGGAACACGACTCGTCAATCAGTTAACAACCAGGTCCCCAATTACTACTGGTTAAACAGAGGCGAACAGTTAAGAACTATAGCGCCCAGTCAATCCTCCTTGCCTAAGACTAATCATACCCAGACCAAAAAGCTCGATATTACCACCCCGCCTCCAACGACTTTGTCAAGTGGGTTAAATAATAGTTTGTAAGCTACTAAACAAGGCTGAATGACAATTGCATTTTAGATGAATTTGCAGCTCAAAGTTGATATCATCGGTTCCAGATCTGACAGGTTATCGAAGATGATGATGATGATAAACTGATATGACGATATAAATTCCAAGTAATGTTGGTAAAAGCTCCTTCTCATCTCTCTGACGGCATTTTTACTGAAAGTTCTCAAATTTATAGCAGGCATTCATATGCTAATAGAAGTGTAGGTTTCAGATGAACAAATCCACAAGGGCCGTGAAGAGGATTCGAACCTGCGCCCGAGAGCATCCCAGACGCTGCCTTAATCGACTGAGCTACGACATGGTCAAAAGGAGTTGAAACCGAAGTTCTACTGAACTTACTGGATCCTGCAGCCTCTCCGAGGCACAAACCAATGTTTTACACAACTCCCCCCTGCACTCGACTTATGTCAATAGGCCGTTCTCCCCCTTCGCCAAGCATTGCAAAATTTGCAATGCTTGAAAAGTATAATAATTTATTCAAGCCTTCAATTACCACAGATGGTGTTAACGAGATGAAATTAGCATTGATGGTTACATATGTATTATAGTGATATATGTATATGTAGTGTAGTGAATATATGTATATGTAGTGTAGTGAGTATATGTAATGTGTACAGTGGTGAGTATTCTCACCTGTCAGACGGGAGACTGGGGGTTCGATTCCCCGTAAGGAAAGGGGGAGGGGGGAGGAACCCCTTTGACAAGCCATCGGCTTCCTGTTCCCATCGAGGCCACTAGAGATAAATTCTGGCAAATTCTGGTAAATTCTGGTAAATTCTGAGAAATATCTCACTAGATAAATACATTTTTGCTGGCGGGGACAGGAAGCCTGTGCTTTAACTTATTGATCCTTTGCCCTTTATTGACCCTTGACTTATTGACCCCTTGGCCCTTTATTGACCCTTGACTCTTTATTGACCCTTGACTTATTGACCCTTGACTCTTTATTGACCCTTGACTTATTGACCCTTGACTCTTTATTGACCCTTGACTTATTGACCCTTTAAAGTTGTTGACCCTTTAGGTCAACAACTAACCTTCCCATACTAGTTGCCTAACTCCCACATACTGATTTAGTGCTAGGTGAACAGAGGCATTAGGTGAAAAGTGCCCAACCGCTTCTGTCCTGCCAGAGATGCGCATTACAATGCTCTTCCGGATGGAATTAGACTTCCAGATAGGTCCAGTATCGCAGACTGTTGAGGATGCTGTCTCTTAGCCAGATGGGTTCAAGAATGCTGTCATTAGCCAGATGGATTCAAGAATGCTGTCTCTTAGCCAGATGGGTTCAAGAATGCTGTCATTAGCCAGATGGTTCAAGAATGCTGTCATTAGCCAGATGGATTCAAGAATGCTGTCTCTTAGCCAGATGGGTTCAAGAATGCTGTCATTAGCCAGATGGTTCAAGAATGCTGTCATTAGCCAGATGGGTTCAAGAATGCTGTCTCTTAGCCAGATGGTTCAAGAATGCTGTCATTAGCCAGATGGATTCAAGAATGCTGTCTCTTAGCCAGATGGGTTCAAGAATGCTGTCATTAGCCAGATGGTTCAAGAATGCTGTCATTAGCCAGATGGATTCAAGAATGCTGTCTCTTAGCCAGATGGGTTCAAGAATGCTGTCATTAGCCAGATGGATTCAAGAATGCTGTCATTAGCCAGATGGGTTCAAGAATGCTGTCACTAGCCAGATGAGTTCAAGAATGCTGTCTCTTAGCCAGATGGGTTCAAGAATGCTGTCATTAGCCAGATGGGTTCAAGAATGCTGTCATTAGCCAGATGGGTTTGAGAATGCTGTCATTAGCCAAATGGATTCAAGAATGCTGTCACTAGCCAGATGGGTTCAAGAATGTTGTTTCTAGCCGGATGGGTTCAAGAATGCTGTCACTAGCCAGATGGGGTTCAAGAATGCTGTCACTAGCCAGATGGGTTCAAGAATGCTGTCATTAGCCAGATGGGTTCAAGAATGCTGTCACTAGCCAGATGGGTTCAAGAATGTTGTCTCTAGCCGGATGGGTTCAAGAATGCTGTCACTAGCCAGATGGGTTCAAGAATGCTATCACTAGCCAGATGGGTTCAAGAATGCTGTCACTAGCCAGATGGGTTCAAGAATGCTGTCACTAGCCAGATGGGTTCAAGAATGTTGTCTCTAGCCAGATGGGTTCAAGAATGCTGTCACTAGCCAGATGGGTTCAAGAATGCTATCACTAGCCAGATGGGTTCAAGAATGCTGTCACTAGCCAGATGGGTTCAAGAATGCTGTCACTAGCCAGATGGGTTCAAGAATGCTATCACTAGCCAGATGGGTTCAAGAATGCTATCACTAGCCAGATGGGTTCAAGAATGCTGTCACTAGCCAGATGGGTTCAAGAATGCTGTCACTAGCCAGATGGGTTCAAGAATGCTGTCACTAGCCAGATGGATTCAAGAATGCTGTCACGCTACGAAATCTTCCCATATACCGTGTTCTTTCACTATAAATAGATGTGTTATCGTTGCTATCATATGGATACGTATAACACAGACCAATTTGGAATAATTATTTCTTCAATGTCTGCTTATCTGACCTACAATGCCAGTAAGATCAAGTCACATCTTAAGATTTATCAAGAGAATCAAGACTTAAATTACACAAAATTAGAATTTTCCCTCGCTGTTAACTAGTTTTTCATAGGGAGGGGGGATAATGACCCCTCATAGCAAGAGACTGGATCCCATGGTTATGGATCCCCGTGATACAAGCGCCTGTGTCGAATTCATAGGTGTTAAGATGACTCAAGGAGGGCAAAGTATCTTGTCGTTCAGGTGAGAGTAAGCTTAGTGCTGTATAATACAGCAACTGCTGTATTATACAACAGAGTCTAGTATGTGAAGACGCTATTCTCCCTGTAAACCAGACCTGGATCTGTTTTTCATCAAGCGTTTACGTAGCCACTGACGAAACCTGTGCATCTTTCCTCAATCGTGGCGGCTTTGGTGGCGTTCATTAGACAGTTTATGTGGGCTCAGAAGCCCTACGAGGCTGTTTATAACAATAGTAACCTTGGCTGGTGAGGTTTTCAGGCTTGGAAATTGTTTACTAAATGTAAACAAGAGTGTAAACAAGAGTGTAAACAAGAGTGTAAACAAGAGTGCCTTGATTAAGGAAAGATGTACAAAGTGATCCGTCAGTGCTTGATCTCGATCACATCTCTAAGGCAACCCATATTGCTGATATTAACAATCTTGAGGTTATCTTGAGATGATTTCGGGGCTTTTTAGTGTCCCCTCGGCCCGGTCCTCGACCAGGCCTCCACCCCCAGGAAGCAGCCCGTGACAGCTGACTAACACCCAGATACCTATTTTACTGCTAGGTAACAGGGGCATAGGGTGAAAGAAACTCTACCCATTGTTTCTCGCCGGCGCCAGGGATCGAACCCAGGACCACAGGATCACAAGTCCAGCGTGCTGTCCGCTCGGCTCCCCAATACTATATATTAACCAACAATATACTCTCCTATCAAAATAATCTCACAGCTAAAGTAAGTTGACCAGACCACACACTAGAAGGTGAAGGGACGACGATGTTTCGGTCCGTCCTGGACAATCGACTTGAGAATGGTCCAGGACGGACCGAAACGTCGTCGTCCCTTCACCTTCTAGTGTGTGGTCTGGTCAACTCACACACACCTCTACCCTCCAGGGGACCAGGGGAGAGGTAACGCAGTTTAGCTCAGTTTCCCTATAATTACGGTGTTAGCAAACAGAAAACGGGGTCGAGTGGACACGGCCCACTTCCAGTGTTGACAAGACGTTATGAAACCTTAGCAGGACAAGCTAATAACTACGGGCTCGCCATAGCCCGTGCTACTTGGAACTTTTTGTTCCGGATAGCAAATCTTAAACAACAACAACAGCAGGACGGACTGTTATACTTACACCTTTGTAGACAGTGTTAAAGAGGTAACTACGCTTCTTATTAACTAATAAGGAATGAAGTACGCGCCCCCTCGTTAAGTCTAGTAAACAGTTTCCAGATTCACGAAAGCACTTACGAAAGCACTTGCCAACGTGTACATCTTTCCTCAATCTTTGACGGCTTTGGTTACATTTATTAAACAGTTTACAAGCATGGAAACTTCCCATTCAACTCTTGTTATTGTTATAAACAGCCTCCTGGTGCTTCGGAGCTCATTAACTGTTTAATAATTAGAAACAAAGCCGCCAAAGATTGAGAAATGAAATACAGGTTCGTAAGTGCTTGCGTAAGTGCTTTCGTGAATCTGGCCTCAGGCGTCTGCAGGAAACATGGGAAATATATGAGATATAATAACGTTTAATCGGTCATTTAAGGATATAGTATGAATACCTCTTATGTTAAAACACTGGAATTATGCGAAATTTGAAAATATTTGGAATCAAATGAATTTTTTTACTGACTGGTAATCAAACATATCGATTTATTCTTTAACCCATTTGTTTACTTTTAACAATACTCTTTTTAAGTATCAAAAGACACCTAGTTTAATATAGAAATGAATACACAATTAATACATTGTGTATGGTTGGCCTTGGGAATAATTACTTTCTTCCCCCTACAGATTATTTAAACATCCCATTCCTGGTATATACAACGAGAGATATACACTCTTTCTTGGAATGTAGACTAAAAAATAGACCTCTGCTGTTCTTATTCCTACTACTATCCCCTCTACTACACTTTGCTCCTCACTTCTCTCTTGCCTATTTATTGCCTGTCTCTACTTCCTCATCACCATTACGGGCTCACCATAGCCTGTGCTTCATGGACACTTGGTTCTAAGTAGCTAAATCAGAAATAACAAATTCCTCATCACAATCGACTTGAGAATGGTCCAGGACGGACCGAAACGTCGTCGTCCCTTCACCTTCTAGTGTGTGGTCTGGTCAACACTAAAAAATACTTTCTGGTTAGTCAGTAAACTATTGTGGTGGTCTTAATAACCCTTCCGCGGTGGATAGGCCTTAGGCCCAATACCAACCTGCTGATTGGTCAGAAAGTTTCTGTGGTGACATTGTTGGCGTCTGGCGGTTGATAGGCCTTAAGTCCAACAATAAAAGCCGAATCTTATAATTGACTTTCTCTTATGTGTAGATGACTTTAAGTTACATATCTCATCTTCATGACCTTACACATACTCTGATTGAACTCCTGAAGCCATTTGTTTGGCCACTCCTGTTGTTTATCAAGGTTGGTCTGCTTTGTTTCCTCTACAGACACTAATTATATATATATATATATATATATATATATATATATATATATATATATATATATATATATATATATATATATATATATATATATATATATTAAGACTAACTACCAGTTCAAGACCATGCCTTGAGGGGCCTCGTTTTCTACATCTCTTTTTAATAACATTCTTCCAACTGTGAGACTCTGTTTCGTATCAATAGGGTACTCCCTTACCCATCTCTGTCTCACCTGTTATCTCAGTGTCTCACCTGTTATCTCTGTGTCTCACCTGTTATCCCTGTGTCTCCATCTAATACAGCATCCTTTTGTGAGAAACAATGTCAATAGATTTATGGTAGTCAAGGAAAATACAGTCTACTTAGCATTTCCTGACGTCGAACTCTTTCGAGTTAGTCAAGACACAACAGTTACCTAACTCCACCTGTCATAAAGTCTACCCTTTCCATCATCAACTTCCCCTAGCTGTCAATCACCATCAGATTCACCATCAATAGTATCATCACCATCTCCACATCACAATCCCACACCGAAAGAACAACGACGATTAACTTGAACATCAAATCACCATCAATTTCCATCACAATCCATCTCCTTCACAACCCAAACACCTTCCCCCTGAAGCAACATTTCACCAACACCATCCCAGACCGAGTAATCTACTTGCCACAGATCCTATCACAAAACTTTTAACATAATATTAAATTCGCTTCTGACCGAATATTCTCGTTGCAACATTTTATGATAAAAAATGTGTGTGTGTGTGTGTGTAT
>NC_091227.1:23193357-23205857 GCF_040958095.1 Procambarus clarkii
GAGAAATATGGAGCAAAAAAATGCAAAAATCGAGAAAACCATAAGGAAATTTTCGACAAAAATTAAAAATAACAAAACCCCTTCCTACAAAAAAATGAACAAAGTCGCCAAAGTAACGGTAAACAGAAGCAACTGTTGCAACAGTAGCGGGTAACAGTGAACACCAGAGAGCGTAACGGTAAACAGGAGGCATTGAAGAGATGTTTAATTTCTCCGGTTATTGCATATCGAGGTGATAGATTGAAAGTAGTGCCCGAACCTAACACGGCGTTGCTGCCGATTGCATGAATAGAGGAGAAGAGGGAGTTTGCAACTATTGCAACAATCATTATTATCTATCCATCAATCCAAACCTTGCATCACGGCAACGATAGATATTATCTATCCAACCTGTCGGTCAGTCTCCTGAACCCATCTCTCTCTCTCTTTAAACACCTAACTAATACCATCAAAGACATGTGTGATCGAATAGTTTACTTGATCCAAACTCATTCCAGACGTTTTTAATTGTATGCTTCACTCACTGTCTATCATTCTGCCTGCCTGCCTGTCTGTCTGTCTGTCTCTCCCTCTCGTAACTATGTCATGCATTAATGCACTTAATATCATATATTGTACATTTCTAACTCACAAGACATTTGCTTCAGGCATATAATGACTTGATTCATTGTAGCATACGCTGCAAGGATACATATTGTAAACAGTTTTATGTATATTAAAAATACATATGTATACATAAATAAATATATAAAATATGTATATAAAATATATATTGATGTTTAATATGCAAACAAAGAATATATATGTATAACATAATTATACATAGGACAGGGATGTATAAAATATGTATACAAGGTATAGAGATACATGTCATAGAGATACATGTATAACGTGTGTCGAGTAAAATTATACATACATATATGTATACTCGCCAGTGCGACCTCCTTTAATGGGTAGTTCACATGGAGCTGAAAGAAGTTTCTTACCAAAAGCTTTAGCTCTTGGTTCCCGCCTTCAAGTCATCGATTCTCTGGCGCAATGACCTTCATATGTTTCATCATATCAGCATAGAACGTCATTTATTTGGTGGTATATATACTAAGCATGTAGGTGAAGTTTTATGTATACATATGTATATAAAGCTATATGTAGAAAAGATTGATTCTCTCTCTCTCTTATAAGTATATGTATATATTTTCAAGCATAATAATCCTCTTTTTCTTTAAGGAGTTGAAGACCCTTTAAGGCAAATCAATGCCTTTAGTTGCAATGGCAATAGGGTATCTTGCAGGCCTTATTTCTCCTGATACGTCTCACCAGAGGTTGCATCTCAAGTAGTAAGGGAAGACTGTTTGTGTATATTGGGGTGAGAATGTACACAAACATTCTCCTTCCAGCTCCTCTACGGGCTCACCATAGCCCGTGCTACTTGGAACTTTGTTCCAGGTAGCGAATCTTTAACAACAACAACCTTCCAGCTGTCATCCTACGCTCCATCCTAGCTGTCACCCCACGCTCCTCCCAGCTGTCACCCACACTCCTTCCTAGCTGTCACCCAAGCTCCATCCTAGCTGTCAAGCACACGACACTCAAACCTGACCCAATTCGTAGACAAACTAGTCATTCAGAACACTGCCTTAATGCATTCAATCCACTTTGGTACGATAGTTCGATTATTAGTCCAACCTCCGCTTACGATACCTCATATTGCTTAACTGCATCACAAAATCACCCTTCTACGATAGCAGGTGGCTTCAGTGAAGCTACGATTAAGGTGAGTGTGTTTACATAGCCGAGGCCCTAAGTGGTTAGTATGTTTGTTTACACTTGAAAGACATACGAGAGTATAATTAAGCTGAGTGAAGTAGATATACTTGTTTTTTCAGGTACTGTGTTGAGTTTATGGTGGTAGTTGTGGTGAGTAATTGTGGTGGTGAGTAATTGTGGTGGTGAGTGATAGTGGTGGTGGTGGTGGTAGGGGTGGTAGATGTGTGTGATAAGTACTCGCCTAACAGCACTACAATCACCTTCTGTGGTTGATTGTTCAATAAATCCTTGAACTATATGTTTAACACATCTCTAACCCTGGCCATGGAGGGCAGAAGAAAATGTATATATGCTGGTTAGCATTGTAAATGTCTGGCCACGTCTGTGGTAGAAAAAAAGTACTTACCTAATCGTGTCTCCTCCAGAGTGATGTCTAACTCTATATGCCCTCCGTCTACTATACCATATTGTCGTACCTATTGGGTGATAATTGAAATATATTGATTTTAAAGTTCTTTCTCCAATCTGGCCATGAAGGAATAGAGGAGGTGGCTTCTACAACCTCTTCTTTCATTACATTCCACTTGTTGATTATTCGTATAGAATATATCTGTCTCCTTATGTTCCTTCGACTCATTTGCGTTTCCAGCTTTCATCTATGTTCTCTTTTATTCTCATCTTCTATCTTTATCCACTTTATCTATTCCCCCTCAATATCTTGTATGTGGTGATCATATCCCCCTCTGCTACTTTTATCCAGTATTAAATTTAGTTCCACTAGTCTATTGTGTACTTGTCTGAGTACCAGCACTCTGAGGTGGGGGCCTTGTGGACTTACACATGATTCTAAGTACATAAAATAAGTTAAACTACTTTTCTCATTCTTAATGATGAATACCTTTCCCTTTCCCTCTATTTCACTCCATTCTCTTCTTCTTTCCTTCTTTTCTTGTGCTTATACTCCTCCTTATTCTCTTGTTCCACCTGTATCTTACCTCCTCATCCATCTCTGTCTCTCCCGTTCTTAATCTCATACCTTTCTTTCTTTCTTTCCACTTCACCTTCAGTTTTATCCTCCATTTCCTCTCTTACTTTTCCTCTCCTCATTCTCTCCTCTTCCTCTGCTCCTCCACAGCATATTACAGACTTTTACACACTCCCAGCCACCCGAATTATCGCCCTGATCACGTTTACACACTCCCAGTCTCCCGAATTATCGCCCTGATCACGTTTACACACTCCCAGCCACCCGAATTATCGCCCTGATCACGTTTACACACTCCCAGCCACCCGAATTATCGCCCTGATCACGTTTACACACTCCCAGTCTCCCGAATTATCGCCCTGATCACGTTTACACACTCCCAGCCACCCGAATTATCGCCCTGATCACTTTTACACACTCCCAGCCACCCGAATTATCGCCCTGATCACTTTTACACACTCCCAGCCTCCCGAATTATCGCCCTGATCACTTTTACACACTCCCAGTCTCCCGAATTATCGCCCTGATCTAAATTTCCCAAAATATTACTCTCGATATAAAAGTTTTTTCCCATAACCGCCCATGTTAAATTTCCATTATTCTGGTCACGTCTGGTAGAATGGAACCTCCAGCACTCCCGAAAGAGGTAGTTTAACATTGGAAATAAGCTTACCATTGTTAATTTAAATAAGCTCACCAATGTTAATTTAAATAAGCGTACCACTGTTAATTTAAATAAGCTTACTATTGTTAATTTAAATAAGCTTACCACTGTTAATTTAAATAAGCTCACCATTGTTAATTTAAATAAGCTCACCATTGTTAATTTAAATAAGCTCACCATTGTTAATTTAAATAAGCTTACCACTGTTAATTTAAATAAGCTCACCATTGTTAATTTAAATAAGCTCACCATTGTTAATTTAAATAAGCTTACCACTGTTAATTTAAATAAGCTCACCATTGTTAATTTAAATAAGCTTACCACTGTTAATTTAAATAAGCTCACCATTGTTAATTTAAATAAGCCTACCACTGTTAATTTAAACACACGCTAAATACGGGCTTCATGGTCGTGGAAATGGGCGAATTGAATTTTTAAATTTAATACTTTTAATCATTTTAATAGAGACGGTATGAGTAGTGTATTTGGAAGCGTCGAAGGGGAAACTTGTTCGTAGGTTACTTGAGAGAGGAATGGAACAGAGAGAGAGGGGGGAAGGGGGACATGATTACGATATATGTGATTTTGAAGGGGGGTTGCTGCCAAAGACATATTACAGTAAAGGAACGATAGCGTGAATGGTAGCGTCTAATTAGCGTTCAACCCTACAAGACACATTTAGGTGAATACACACACACACACACACACACACACACACACACACACACACACACACACACACACACACACACACACACACACACTCACACACACACACACACACACACACACACACACACACACACACACACTCACACACACACAAGGGGGGGGGGGCTTACAGCTGAGTGGGCAGCGCTTGGTATTCATAGTCCAGTGATCCGGGGATCGATCCCCGGCAATGTTGGAAACAAATGGGCAGAATTTCTTTCACCCCTGATGAACCTATTCACCTGGCAATAAATAGGTACCTGGGAGTTAGACAGTTGCTACGACCTGCTTCCTGGTGCGTGTGTGTGTGTGTGTAAGAAAAAGTATATACGTACTATATATTATTCTTGGAAAGTCGCGTTAATAAGGGGAACATTTTCAATGCATGTGTGGAGGCTTCTGCCTGAGGCTTTACAAGACACAAAAAGGTTTTGTCACAATGTAGACAGTTTATCACTGAAGGAGCAGCTGTATTGTCTGCCAGGAGACTTTGCAATACAAGTGAATGCATTTAAATCAGGGTGGGTGTGTTCACTTATATGGTACGTTAGGCTTCAAACTCAGCACTGTAGGCTGGAATCATCAATGCAGGCTGGACTCATCAATGCAGGCTGGACTCATCAATGCAGGCTAGACTCATCCATGCAGGCTGGACTCATCAATGCAGGCTAGACTCATTAATGCAGGCGAGACTCATTAATGCAGGCTGGACTCATCAATGCAGGCTGGTCTCACCAATGCAGGCTGGACTCACCAATGCATCTAAACTCATCCATGCAGGCTGGACTCACCAATGCATCTAAACTCATCCATGCAGGCTGGACTCACCAATGCAGGCAAGACTCATCAATGCAGGCTGGACTCACCAATGTATCTAGACTCATCCATGCAGGCAGGACTCATCAATGCAGGCTAGACTCATTAATGCAGGCTGGACTCATCAATGCAGGCTGGACTCATCAATGCAGGCTGGTCTCACCAATGCAGGCTGGACTCACCAATGCATCTAGACTCATCCATGCAGGCTGGACTCACCAATGCAGGCAAGACTCATCCATGCAGGCTGGACTCACTAATGCAGGCTGGACTCACCAATGCAGGCTGGACTCACCAATGCAGGCTGGACTCACCAGTACAGGCTGGACTCACCAGTACAGGCTGGACTCAAGAACACAGCGTTACTGATCGAATTCAGTAATTCCGACTGTACTCGACGGAGCATACTGGATTCATCGTTACAAAGTATATTCACAAGTGTTGCTTGGATTCTGCAAATGCAGGATGAAGTCAGCTTTGAAGATCGGATCAGCGATAAAGGTCAGCTTGCATAATGCATGCTATATAGTCACTCTGGCTTAGCGCTCTTAACGGATAATTACTAGAATATACAATACACACAACTCTGCAATGCATTTGCAACGTATCAACACAAGCTGCACTCCGAAACAGATTAGAATTTTAGCAAAGCAACAGGGAAGCTTATTAACTCTCGAAATCCATAATTACAAGAGGAGGGACTCTGCAATGAAGGACATAGCACAATCCCAATCATGCAAGCAGAGATTGGTACCATGAGCTAGAATTGAAATGTTTGCAATGCAGGGGACATAGCAGAATCACACCCATGGAAGCAGAGATTGGTACCGAGTGTAAGAACTAAAATCTCTGCAATGCAGGGGACATAGCAGGATCCCAACCATGCAAGCAGAGACTGGTACCAAGGGGGCTAGAATTGAGATGTCTGCAATGCAGTTGGACTTGAGCAATGCAGCACGGAAGGACCAATTATCACACTCCATCAACTGATCCTTCAGCAGGCGACAGTGGACCCGGGGTAATCTGCCTGGGGCCCCTAATTATGCAGGCACGCAGCCAGTGCATCCTTTGATCATTCTGTTGACAACCCGAAGACCTTTGCTTCAGATATTCCTTGAGTGTAAACACGTGCATGTGGCCTCTAGGTTAAGGGTGCCAGGGGACTCGTGGCTGAGTGGACAGCGCTAGGGGGTCGTAATCCTAATGGCCCTGGGTTCGATTCTAGGTGGAGGAAGAAACAAATGGGTCTCTTTCTACCTATGCCTTTGTTCACCTAGAAGTATATAGATAACTGGGAGTTAGACAATTGCTCAATTGCTACGGGGTGCTTCATGTGTGTGTGTGTGTGTGTGTGTGTGTGTGTGTGTGTGTGTGTGTGTGTGTGTGTGTGTGTGTGTGTTAGAAAGAAATATATGTAATTTACATAATAGAGGCAAAATAGATTGGTTAGAAAGGCGGGGTCCAAGAGCTACAAAGCTCGATTCTGCAGGCACAAATAGTAAATACAAACGGTAAATACACACACACACACACACACACACACACACACACACACACACACACACACACACACACACACACACACACACACATACACACACACACACACACGTACACACACACACACACACATACACACACACACACACACACACACACACACACACACACACACACACACACACACACACACACACATACACACACGTCACCCGTCATCCAGCCATAATCCAGATTTCCCTCTGCATAAAACCTAAGTACAGTATTAGCCGCAGATCCGTGAAATTTTACCTCATGTCACACCGCTTGGCACCGCTTGCCACCGCTTGGCACCGCTTGGCACTCTCGCGGTTGAGTCCTCTCAGTGTAAGAGACTCATGTCTCTCCCTCACATGGGAGCATGAGACAGCGTGAGAGACCTGTGATTACCTCATTCATGAGGACCAGGTACAAGGGATGAAAGCACATTCAAATTAACCTCATCAGTTTATCAAGTATGCAAGACTTGAATAACTGCTTCCATATCCACTCTTCTATCTCATTTCTCTCTTCTCTGCTTCCTCTCCTCACTTCTCTTATTCTTTCTCTCCTCTCTATCCTATTCTTCTTCCTTTTTTTAATCTCTCTCTTTCTCCCACTCTTCTCTATTTACACAAAGACATAAATAGCCTGAATCGTTCCCTTGTCATTTAATAAAAGCGATTGGTAACCTGGAATTAAATTGTATCAATATATATATATATATATATATATATATATATATATATATATATATATATATATATATATATATATATATATATATATATATATATATATATAGATTGTTCTTGATCAATCTTGATCAATATGATTGATACAATTTAATCTGATGGACTGAGCCTCAGCTCTTGAACCCCGCCTTTCTGGAGAAGAATCTTTCGACTAACGAATTGACTTTATACTTTCGTATCTGCTGATATATAAATTTGTTGGATAATAATCCTATAAGTGTGTGTGTGTGTGTATGGGGGGGGGGAGGGAGTGTTTGTGTGTGTGTGTATGGGGGGGGGGAGGGAGTGTTTGTGTGTGTGTGGGGGGGAGGGGGGAGTGTGTATGTTATAGTTGTTATAGCAATAGTCTCTCTCTCTCTCTCTCTCTCTCTCTCTCTCTCTCTCTCTTTCTCTCTCTCTCTCTCTCTCTCTCTCTCTCTCTCTCTCTCTCTCTCTCTCTCTCTCTCTCTCTTTCTCTCTCTCTCTCTCTCTTCTGCTATCAGTCGTGTAAGCAAATTATTTCATGCTAAATTTGCACTCATTTCCCACACCCATACACTAGATAGCAGGAATACAGGACATTTTGGTCAAACTCTGTGTATATTCCGGTGTATTTGTGTCATATCTCTTCTGCTCTTTTTTTACAAACTTTTTTTTTACAATAGTATTATTTACATCATTCTCATTAAATACAATATAGTCCTTCTCATTGTTTATTTACAGACCTAAATATTTCTCAATTTTCTTTTGTCATTGTGTTAAGGACTTGTGAGTGGATGAGGTGAATGGTTTCATGGCTTCTAAACTGTCAAAACCTGGTACCAAAAGTTACACAATTTATTAAATTAAAACAACGGACTAACCCACTATTTCACACAAATTCTACTAAACAGAAAAATAAAAAACAAAGATTGATACATAATTGTATGATTTCTTATACAACTCACATAAGATTTGTGAGTTATACATAAGTTATACATAAGATTTGTTCATTCATACATAATTTCCCATACGAGAAGGTGCAGTATACTAAGAACTATATTGAATTTTTATAAATTTACCTTAATATATATTGTATAATATATTAAAATATATAGATAATATATTTTACCATAATTGTTATTACGCTTCAAGAATATAAGGCCAAAGGAAATTTCAAATGAAATTAGATTTTGCTTTGTACAAGTTACTCAGCTAATGGAATTAGAGAGTAATTTTAAAAAGAGTCATACGAGAGCTGAGAGAGCCGCTCTAGCTAGTCTCATTACACCAGAGGTAACCTAACTACGCCCAGCCTGAGGTAGTTAGATTCTCTCTTGCAATTACCGGGTTTTTGCGGTTATGAAGCCTTTACAGAGACGGGATTCGAGCAGAGAACGCAAATGAACCACTGTTGGAGAAAAGCACACACACACACACACACACACACACACACACACACACACACACACACACACACACACACACACACACAGACACACACACACACACACACACACACACACCTCATCTGTTGTGAGTCGTGTGCAAAGTGTTTTTAATTGTAAAACAGTCGTGTGTAAAGTGTTTTTTCCCCTCACAGTCTTGTTTAAACCGTTTTACATACATTTACAGGGGTGGGTAGGGGGTAGGCGGATGGATTAATGAACATATAGCCTTTGTTGACGAGGACGGGCTGTCTATATTGATGAGAACAGGCTGTCTATATTGATGAGAACAGGCTGTCTATATTGATGAGAACAGGCTGTCTATATTGATGAGAACAGGCTGTCTATATTGATGAGAACAGGCTGTCTATATTGATGAGAACATGCTGTCTATATTGATGAGAACATGCTGTCTATATTGATGAGAACAGGCTGTCTATATTGATGAGAACATGCTGTCTATATTGATGAGAACAGGCTGTCTATATTGATGAGAACAGGCTGTCTATATTGATGAGAACAGGCTGTCTATATTGATGAGAACAGGCTGTCTATATTGATGACAACAGGCTGTCTATATTGATAAGAACAGGCTGTCTATATTGATGACAACAGGCTGTCTATATTGATAACAACAGGCTGTCTATATTGATGAGAACAGGCTGTCTATATTGATGACAACAGGCTGTCTATATTGATGAGAACAGGCTGTTTATATTGATGAGGACGGGCTGCATGCCCCACTAAACAAGACAGGAGTCTGCAGGTAGATGAACTTCAACTCATAAACTAAGTTTTGGGTTAATTACCCAACCCAGTTTGGGACTTGAAATTCGCTCTCACTTCGCGTGACGAAATAGTGTACAGTTGTCTTAGGGACTGAGGTAAACCTATTACTACTCATTACACTCTAATTGGTACCAGTCCCTAATTACCTAACAGCTTAATTAGGCTATTAGTGGTGTGATGAACGAATACAGAATGTAATTACCCATGAATACATTTACCAATGTATTTTATATATGTATGATAGATAAATATGTATGGATATGTAGGTTGGCACGTGTGAGGTTTATACATCTATCTATATCTAAAAAAAAAGGAGAATATGTCTATCTGAAGTTCGAAGCCATACGCTTGGGCCTATAGAGCTTTCCTGAGCTTTGAAGGATGACACATTGGGGGGTTGGTGACTGTCATAGGGAGGGCGGGGCCAGTCGTAGTTCTCCCCCTCCCCCCCCCTTAGATCATCACACACAACGTAACGACAATGTTGTTACAAAGTTACGTGAAAGTAACACTAGTAAAAATAACATACTAAATAATGATTGGAGAGGGACAGAAGATAAGGGGGGAGAGGAGGTAGTGGGGATAGGGAGAAAGGGGATAGAGGGGGTGAAAAAAAGGGAGAGGAAGAGAGGGGGCAAAAAGGGGGTAGAGAAAAGTGATAGATAGTGTGAGGGGGATGGATGTAGAGAGAGAGAGAGAGAGAGAGAGAGAGAGAGAGAGAGAGAGAGAGAGAGAGAGAGAGAGAGAGAGAGAGAGAGAGAGAGAGAGAGGAGAGAGGGAGGAGAGATATATAGAGAGATAGATAGAGAGAGAAGAGGGGGTGATAGGGAGAGAGAAACAGAGAAGGGGGGAGGGAGAGATAAAGAGACTCGGACACCGCCGGGTACACCTTCTAGTACAATATGTACAATCACATAACTCCACAATCTTGAGCCAGGCGGCCGTGTTAGGCTTATCAACAAGGTTAAAGAATGAGTCTGTATTCCCACGGTAAAGAAACCTCATCTCATTTGCATACTTTATCATTCTCCATAAATCTCTGAAGGAACTGCAAGAAACAGCAAGATGGAGGGATGGTGGTAGTGGTAGTAGTGGTGGTAGTGGTAGTGGTAGTGGTGGTCGGAGGGAGGGGGGGGGGGGGTAACAGTGGTGGTGAAAGAACAAGGGAGTAATTGACTTGGTGTGTACGTAAATTATTTTCTCCCGTTTGGAAACGTTGGTGGTACTGACTTGGTCAACGTTTGTGTGGAGTGTTTGGGATGTGTGTGTGTGTGTGTGTGTTTGTATGTGTGTATGTGTGTGTGTGTGTGTGTGTGTGTGTGTGTGTGTGTGTGTGTGTGTGTGTGTGTGTGTGTGACTGGAGTGTTTGTGTGTGTGTGTGTGTGTGGAGTGTGTTGTATGTGTGTTTGTGTGGCTGAAGTGTGTGTGTATGTGTGTGTGTGAGTGTGTGTGTGTGTGTGTGTGTGTGTGTGTGTGTGTGTGTGTGTGTGTGTGTGTGTGTGTGTGTGTGTGTGTGTGTGTGTGTGGAGGATGGAGAGGAAGGGGGGGGGTGAAGGCAGGAAAGAAACAACCAGGAATGTAACATACATCACTCTTTACTCTGAGGAAGAACTTTCTGATATCTTGTATGACTGACTTATGTCTCTTGTAACATAAGTTAACGGTAATTATCAGGAGACAGTACTACACTCACTATCTTAGTCAGTCTGTCAATTTTAAGTATCTGTCCATATTCCTTCCGTCTCTTCCTACTAAATCTTAACACTACCTTCTGTTGATTCCACTTTTAAACAGGATATTTTATGTTATATCTGTTCCTCTTTCTCCTGTTTGGTGAGGTGGAGAACCTCTTAACCCTTCCTTATCGTCCACTGTCCCCTCAATCTCTTCGGTCTCGCTTTATGCAGGTCGGCGTTCAATCCCCGACCGTCCAAAATCCATCCCAAATCCTGACCCCTTCCCAGTGCTATATAGTCGTGATGACTTGGCGCTTTCCCCCCCTGATAGTTCCTTTCCCTTCCCTTCTTCTCGTGCTTCAATCCCCCTTAGCCTATCCTTGTTCTTCAATCCCCTCAACCTCCCTAAAGTGGTCCAATCAGCACGGAAACGAGTCTTGTAGCATATCTTGCAAACTGATCTAATTTCCTGTTGGGCTTCCACTGATGTGTTCGGATGACTTCCTAAATTATACCGATATAACCAAATAATTTTATCATAATGACTCCTATTATGACAATTACTCCTATTATCTTAATTACTACCAATTATCATCGTTATTCCTTTTATCATAGTTAACTTACTTTCACAATCTGATAAGCACAGTTCATTTTAAACTCGTTATTCCTATTATTATGCTAATTAATTTTAATAATATAATCAATATTTTGATGCTAATTACACTTTTCGTCACATCATCACCATCAGTGTAGTCACTATAATATAAGATAACTTTAACAGTGTCCGGGTTAACCTGCTTCATGTAGTTATCTCTATTACCACTTAAGTGCCAACAATCACCTACAAGTGCTGCTTAAACCAGCACTTTAGTTTCTGTGTAGTTTATCTCGTTATCCAAGTGGACTTGGTAGTATTCAAGTGGACTTGGTAGTTTCCAAGTAGACTTGGTAGTTTCCAAGTGGACTTGGTAGTTTCCAAGTGGACTTGGTAGTTTCCAAGTGGACTTGGTAGTTTCCAAGTGGATTTGGTAGTTTCCAAGTGGACTTGGTAGTATCCAAGGGGACTTGGTAGTATTCAAGTGAACTTGGTAGTTTCCAAGTGAACTTGGTAGTATCCAAGTGAACTTGGTAGTTTCCAAGTGAACTTGGTAGTTTCCAAGTGAACTTGGTAGTTTCCAAGTGGACTTGGTAGTATCCAAGTGGACTTGGTAGTTTCCAAGTGGACTTGGTAGTATCCAAGTGGACTTGGTAGTATCCAAGGGGACTTGGTAGCATCCAAGTGGACTTTGTAGTATCCAAGTGGACTTTGTAGTATCCAAGTGGACTTGGTAGTATCCAAGTGGACTTGGTAGTATCCAAGTGGACTTGGTAGTTTCCAAGTGGACTTGGTAGTATCCAAGTGGACTTGGTAGT
>NC_091227.1:23208357-23210857 GCF_040958095.1 Procambarus clarkii
CTGACCAAGTCTCGATTCTACGCATCGATAAGTCAAGATTCTGGTACTTCGAAGATATTGAAGACCTCTTTCTTCCAAGATGTTCCAGTACAGTTCCAACGTCTTTGATGTTCCAGTGAATGTGTGTACTTTCCTACTCGGGTTTACAAGCTCAAGCAATAAGGTCACTACAGGCTCAAGCAATAGGTTCACTACAGGCTCAAGCAATAGGCCCCCCTACAGGCTCAAGCAATAGGCCTTTCCATCAATTTCTTGACTACCTAGGAAAAAACCCAGCCAACCCAAATTTTCTTGCAGTAGGCGTGATCTAATTACAGAAGATAATCCACACAGAGACAAAGTAGCCATTTCCTAAAGTGTTCCTTCACTCTTTTCCTTCCAAGACTCTGTAGCACCTTGCAGGAAGGTTGAATTCAATGAACAAATCCACAAGGGCCGTGACGAGGATTCGAACCTACGTCCGGGAGCATCCCAGACACTGCCTTAATCGACTGAGCTACGACAGGGTTAAAAGGGTTGAAACCGAAGTTCTACTGAATTTACTGGATTCTTACTGGATATATTTGTTCATTTGATGCATCACGTTAGTGTGATCTCTGTGTGTTGAATTCGATGCCTTCTATTTCCCCATTTTCTTGAATATTTAAACTTAAGTGAATGGCTTCCATACCCATGGTAGCTCACTCACTTGTAGAGATGAGTTGAAAAACAGTAATTGTTAAAGACAACTCAAGATACCAGCTCATTCTTTCAGTACATATGTTGAAATTTCGTCTGATCCCATGGATTTTTGTCTGAGATTTTTCGTATCGTCCTATATATATGCTTGTACACCTGTTCTCATTTGCACATGTGGCTCACTCACACACATACCTGACCCCCCACACTGACACACGACTTCCTCGCACACGTGACATTCATTCGCGCGATGAATGCCTTTGATAACAGGGCTTAGAAGGTGAATCAATGAATAGGTAGTACTCAAGCTTCCTTCATGGATAGAAGATACATCACCTGCCTTCATCAATGATCAAGTGATACATCAGCTACCTCCATTAATGAATAGATAATACATCATCTGACTTCATTTAGAGCTCAGCAAGTTTCCTAAGTTGCCAGGAGGTTGTAACTTAGGCATCGTTCCAACTTTCACACGAAGCATTATAGAGAAAGTATTTCATTAAACTGGAAAGAGGAAGAGAAAGACCAAATTTGTTTCTCCCTGAATTCTGTGAGAGAGGTCGGTGATAGGTATGAGTTATATAAATGAGGGAAGACTTTTCCCTGTGAGGCGATCTGTTCCATTGATTTTATAGTCTTTGGAGTCGTCTACCTCCTCATTCGTCGCCTTTCCTTCCTTCTCATTCTCTGCTTTCTGTTCCTTCTCATTCTCTGCTTTCTGTTCCTTCTCATTCTCTGCTTTCTGTTCCTTCTCATTCTCTGCTTTCTGTTCCTTCTCATTCTCTGTCTTCTGTTCCTTCTCTTTCTCCCCCTTCATTTGCTTCTTATTCTCTTCCTTCTGTTCCTTGCTATTCTCCTTAGTCCTTCTCCTATTAATTCTTAGTTATGGGAAATTATTTACCCATTTCTTCACATTCTCGCTTATTCGTCGATTCGATATTCTTAATAAACCAGAAAATAATAAAACAAACATGAGAAAACAGAGGATAATAATGCATTTGACAAAAATGATAGGATGAATAATACCTTGAATATAAATACTGGTTTCAATAATTATTTTTCACAATTTCACTATTTTCACAATTTCACTTTTTTTCACAATTTCACTTTTTTCACAATTTCACTATTTTCACAATTTCACTTGTTATTTTCACGATTTCGTGAATTATTTACAGGGTTTCAGGAATTATTTACAGGGTTTCAGGAACTATTTACAGGATTTCAGGCATTATTGACACGGCTTTACGAGTTATTTACTCACTTGAGAACTTATTTTCAGTTACACGTTTTCAATAATTACTCACATGGTTTTAAAGCTCATTTACATGGTTTTAAAGCTTATTTACACCCATTCAGAAGTTATTTTACACAATTTCACGAATTACTTACACGGGTTCAGAACTTATTTACATGGTTTCAGCAACATTAAGGAACCACAAATAACTTAAACGTCTTCCAATCACCAGAAATAAATTTGTCCTTCATAACAGCGATTGGAGAAAGAAAACAATTCGTAGTAAGAGAAATGATTTGCAGGATGAAAACGATTTGGAAGAAGGAAAGAAGGCAAAGGATGACACTAATTTTGGAGAAGGATTTGGAGGAAGAGAAAAGATTCGAAGGAATATAAGGAAGTGCAGGAAGGGAAAGAGGCACCATTTTATGAGAAATAAATAGGAGGAATGAGTGGGAGAACAGCTGAATAAGCTTGTGATTAACCACAGCAAGTCATCAGGCGCTGGTATTGTGGTGATGATGGAGGCAGGAGACATACAATGGTCTTATTGGGACGTCCTGCAGGTAAACAAGTGCTGAGCTA
>NC_091227.1:23220857-23245857 GCF_040958095.1 Procambarus clarkii
CGCCATAAATGGATTTCATTCTGATATCTTGAAGTCTGTGATGCCATAAATGAAGTGTTTGCAGATATCCTGCAGTCTTTGACACCATAAATGAAGTTCTTTCTGATATCTTGAAGTCTGTGATGCCATAAATGAAGTCCTTGCAGATATCCTGCAGTCTTTGACGCCATAAATGAAGTACTTTCTGATATCTTGCAGTCTGTGACATCATGAATGAAGTCCATACTAATATTTCGAAGGACCGCAAGCTCATCCCCCTTTATTGCTGACTGATGAGAATCGTTTGCAGAATTAAAGGTTTAACTGCCCATTAATGGCTTCAACTTCTAATTCTATATTGATCAAGTAACCCCATTCGATATTCTATATCGAGGGAGTAACTCTCTAATGAATGGTATCGGAATCCAATAGAATTCTCTCTCGCTCATATGTAATCAACATGGTCAATTGATTTCAAATTGCCATCCTGTCTTATATACATACATATATGTACCCGCATGTGTGTGTATGTGGCACATAATCGCGCCCGAATTAACATTGGTGATGAAGTGTTATCAAGTACTTAAAAGAATAGTATATTGTCATGGCACTATTAATATTTCTTAGGGACTTGTGAACAGACTGTAGCATACTCATCCCTTGTATTAATTGGGGATTTGTAAGCATACTCACCATTTTGTATTTCTTGGGGTTTGTTTTATGAGTTAAATATACACCCCCATACATCTGATAGAGGCTTGTGCATAGACATACCCCCAATGCCTGTATTTCTTCAGGTAAATTGCGTACTGAGTAAATAATTTCCTATTACTTTAACTTTATTTTTGAAAGTCCCATTTTGATGGGACTTTTATGCCATTAAAAACATTCCCACTTTTTTGTATTTTTATTTAACGGTTAAAACATACACCGATGTTTATTTATATTTAATATTTAATTTAATATTGATTTAATACCAGATACACCTGGTATTTATTTGAGAAATAATGAAATTGAGAAGTTACAGGCTGGAAACGACAGCTGTTGTCAATATCAGATTAGTGGGTAATGGTAACCTATCAGGTTAGTGGGTAATGGTAACCTATCAGGTTAGTGGGTAATGGTAACCTATCAGGTTAGTAGGTAATGGTAACCTATCAGGTTAGTAGGTAATGGTAACCTATCAGGTTAGTGGGTAATGGTAACCTCTCAGGTTAGTGGGTGATGGTAACCCATCAGGTTAGTGGGTAATGGTAACCTATCAGGTTAGTGGGTAATGGTAACCTCTCAGGTTAGTGGGTAATGGTAACCTATCAGGTTAGTGGGTAATGGTAACCTATCAGGTTAGTGGGTAATGGTAACCTATCAGGTTAGTGGGTAATGGTAACCTATCAGGTTAGTGGGTAATGGTAACCTATCAGGTTAGTGTGTATTGGTAACCTATCAGGTTAGTTAATGAGAGTAAACAGGAGTTCCTCCTTATACTCTCTCTCGCTAAGGCTTCATTTGCTCGTTCGAAGGGTCAACTTATTGACCAATTTATCAGGCGATTACAAGTTTGGCGCTTCAATAAATACTATCTTTTGGTGAGCTTTATTGACCAATTTTTCACTTTATTACTGGTTGGCACTTCAATAAGTATAATCTTTCGGTGAGCTTATTGGCCAATTCATCTGTTACTGTGAAGGGGATTTTACCGATTTATACATTTCGTTGATAATTTAATCTATTTTAATCTGTTTTAATCAGTTTTAATATGTCTTTCTGTTCTTCCGTTCTCTCTGTATTTCTCACATTCGGATTTCAAGCTGCAAGCAATCGTATCCCTTAAATATACTTGATTCTTGATTCCTCAGTGTGATCGTATCCCTTAAATATACTTGATTCTTGATTCATCAGTGTGATCGTATCCCTTAAATATACTGGATTCTTGATTCCTCAGTGTGATCGTATCCCTTAAATATACTTGATTCTTGATTCATCAGTGTGATCGTATCCCTTAAATATACTTGATTCTTGATTCATCAGTGTGATCGTATGGCTTAAATATTCTTGATTCATCAGTGTGATTGTATCGCTTAAATGTACTTGATTCTTGATTCATCAGTGTGAAGAATCATCAGTACTTTGATGAAGCGCTCTCTCTCTCCTTCTGATCAACACAGGTAAAACAATTTCAGTTTTAAAACAAGCGCATATGGCCCACTTTCTCACGAATTTCAGATCTAACCACCTCGACTCTTGCAGGCCTACAAGGCCTATTTGGACCGTAGGCTCGATGGTCTATGGTCCAAATAGTTGAGAGGCCTGACTGGAGACCGGGCCGGGAGGCCATTGATCCTCTGAAGCTACAAAAGGTAGACACATTCTTTCGAGGACGAGATGATGATACATAGTCATATTGACAGCGATTTTTCCTCCCTAATCTCTCGAAAACCACGGTTATATAAACTCCCAAATCAAGAGCCACAAGTTTCATATGTCTTAATTCTGCCAGCAGCCCGCCAAACACACACCGAAACTACGACGCTGGTACAACGTTCGAACAAGTTTTAACACCTCCTAACCAGTTATAACAACCAATATAGCAAGTTGTAACAACGTTCTAATACGTCATAAACACGTTAAGCCAAGATGTAACAACTTTATTACAAGTTGTAACAAGCGGAAAATAGAGACAGTTTCGGTTTGTGTTTCCAGGGAGGCGATCCAGTAGGTGGCTGTCGATCGCCCCTGCTTTCCCCCTACCAGCAACACGCTGCTCAACACCACAAGGTGATGCATATTCTGTCATTCAGTCATTAAGGGAGATGTGTGGGGGGAGTAAATGAGCCTTGTAGGGAGGCTGGGACATGGGACTGTCTGCCTGGTAGGGGATTTAGTGGCAATTCACTCGAGGTTTCTAGTGAATAGTTGAGCTTGTCCTGTTTATGTCTGGGTTAAGGGTGCATTTTGTCCTGTTTATGTCTAGGTTAAGGGTGCAATTTGTGCTGTTTATGTCTGGGTTAAGGGTGCATCTTGTCCTGTTTATGTCTGGGTTAAGGGTGCATCTTGTCCTGTTTATGTCTGGGTTAAGGGTGCATCTTGTCCTGTTTATGTCTGGGTTAAGGGTGCCTTAAGGGTGAGGGTAACGCGTTCTCTTAACTAGCCACATCGAACAAAATGCGATGTACTACTGAACCAAAAGCGTACGCACCCAAGCCACCCACTTAACCTAACTTAACTTTGCCGATACATAGAAAACGGGGATGTTTGTGAGCCGCTACGTTTCACAGCACGTCGTAATTTGTACGCTGGGTTAGAGGTTGTGGCTTAGGCTCCTAGGTTTCAGGCTAGGTAGAACATTGTATTTCGTACGTTTTGGCAAATCGAGAGAACGGGCTGGCGTGAGTGTTTGTGTTCACTCACGTGTGTATCTACAGTGTTGAGATTCAACTCTTGGACTCCGTCTTTCCAGCCGATGGACGTCTACAGAGATGGCTAATAATACTATCATCCTGTCCAGGAGACATCAAGTTCAAGTATGTTTATTGAGACAAGAAAGAAATACATCTCAAAGGGATAGAGTAGCTTAGGCTATTTCTATCCCCCTCAATGGTGACATCATCTCCTCACTGTTACACTGAAATAGTATTTTATGTATCAATTTTGGCTGGTCTGTGACTTTAGGCAATCGTTATGTTGAAATTTCTTCTAAACATTTGCCAGTTTTCAGTTCTGCAAATTCACTATGAATATGATATTTTATTTTCTCCATAATAAAGTCAAGTAGAATTCAGTCTTTTGGTCTATCTCATTCAGCCTTTTTTTTATATTTGATTTCATGTAATTCTACGACGAGTTCCGTTTTAAACTTCGACCTTATTCCAAGTTTCATTTTGTGCTTCTTTAGGTGGAATAAGGTAAAGCCTCGTCTTAATAATTTCGAGTCGTTACCGAGTAATAATTTCGAGTCATCTGCAAACATAGATTAGTAAAGTTCAGGTCCACATGGTTAGACCTGAGGCCAAGATCAGGGATAGTACAGGTCTTAGGATATGTCCTTGGGGAACCCCACTTGTTCCCCCTTTCGCCGATTTAACTCTCTCTTTCCTCATTCTTACTTTTGCCTCCTAATTATTAGGCGTTCTCTCATTAAGTTTAGTGAACTCTCTGTTACTATCAATTACAGCCTCGCTCCTGTGCCAGGTAAGTCCACTACGGGCTCACCATAGCCCGTGCTACTTGCAACTGTTTGCTGAATCTTAAACAACAACAACAATCTCTGTTACTCCCTGTTTGTTTCTCAATTGCATTTGCTTCTTAGGTAAAACTGTGTCTAAGGGTTTCTGGTAGTTTAGAAAGATGCAGTGTACCTCATTTTGTTCTCTGTCTGGCTTTATTGTCATTAATTAGTTGAACGTCAGATGGTTCGTTATGATTTCCTGTCATTAACGTAGTGTTTGTGTTTCTTTATAAACGTTATTGTCGTCTCTAATGTGTGTGTGTGTGTACTCATCTAGTTGTGCTTGCGGGGGTTGACCTTTGGCTCTTTGGTCCCGCCTCGCCGCGACCAGTGTGTGTGTGATGGGACCCAGCACTAAGCCCCAGCCTCCCCAAATCTCCTCTTGACCTCACTTGTTGACCACAGAGGTCTCCACTGACTTACGAACCTCGTAAGTCTGGTAAGCTAGATATCCGAGGTTGTATACGTCTCAAGATCAAGATTCTCACTTGTTTATTTTCTCTTCCCATTATTTTCCTTCTCTCCTCTAAGATCTTCAGCCAAATCAACAAAGTGAGAGATGCAAATTGGTTTCTTACCTATCATGAGGTTATCTTGAGATGATTTCGGGGCTTAGCGTCCCCGGAAGTAGCCCATAGCAGCTGTCTAGGTCTCAGTTACCTATTTATTGCTAAGTGAACAGGGACACCAGGAAACTCATTTGTTTCCGCCTCCACCGAGGATCGAACCCTGAACCTTAGGACTACGAATCCCAAGCGCTGTCTACTCAGCTGTCAGGCCCCTAGGCTTTGAATGTGGTTTTATTGACTTACTAACAAACTACCAACACATGGTATCAGGATATTGACCCAGTGAGGAACTTCTTATTCCATGAAGATGTTAATATTGAGCATATCTCCTGGAATGTAAATAAAAACCACCAAATACAATTGCTTTTCAACTGTCAAAATAAAGCTGGGAAATAACCAATCAATATGTAATAACTAATCA
Organism: Procambarus clarkii; assembly: GCF_040958095.1. Lineage (NCBI taxonomy): Eukaryota > Metazoa > Arthropoda > Malacostraca > Decapoda > Cambaridae > Procambarus > Procambarus clarkii. The sequence continues at coordinate 23,226,052 of NC_091227.1, forward strand.
ATATGTAATTGCTAATCAATATGTAATACAAAAAATATAATGAAGATGATCCGATCTTGATAGTTTTCTTCAAGAAGTGCCGGACCAACCGGGCTGTGGTGGATATATGAGCCTGCGGGCCCCTCCAAGCAACAGCCTGTTGGACCAAGCTCTCACTAGTCAAGCCTGGCCTCGGTTCGGGCTTGGGGAGTAGAAGAACTCCCAGAACCCCATCAAGCAGGCAGAAGGTATCTCCAAAATTTCATAAAAAAAATACAAGAAAATGCATTTCGGGTGGACAGGCATAGACTAAAAAATCAATATTATTGCATATAAGAGACTTGTTAGATATGCTTCCTATTGGGTCTCAGATCGGATTGGGACAAAATCATATTAGTTGGCCATAACTCGGTACTTATAATAACTTGGTTGTTGTCCTGTGGATGGAAGCTCCATCTACTTGACTAGTACTTAAATTGACGTAGATACGGTAGATACACACGTAGAGTGCAGGCGATGAGTCACAATAACGTGGCTGAAGTATGTTGACCAATCCACACACTAGAAAATGAAGGGACTACGACGTTTCGGTCCGTCCTGGACCAATCTCGAGTCGATTGTGACTTGAGAAACGTCGTCGTCCCTTCATTTTCTAGTATGTGAAGGGACGACGACGTTTCGGTCCGTACTGGACCAATCTCAAGTCGATTGTGACTTGAGAAATGTCGTCGTCCCTTCATTTTCTAGTGTGTGGATTGGTCAACACACTAACAGTTCCCACACCTGCTGTCTTACCATTCTTCCATACATGCAATGCAATCCAATTTGGCCAGGTCAACCCGTCCCCTAAAAAATAACGTCGCTTTTCGCTCGTATGCGCGCTATGGCCAAAAACGGACGTAATTTTAATTGAAATCGGCTCACAAAAATTATATACTGTCCCATTTTCTGTTTGAGTCCTCTGGCTTACTCGGAAAGGTTAGGAGAGAAAACTTTCAATTAACATTTTTCATGACGTTTAGAAACTTAAGGAGAATTTCCTACGCACCTAACCGACCAGAGAACCCTTAACTTACTGTTTTGGAGAAAAAAAAAATCCAAAGGTTGGTTTGCAAAATTACAAAGCCTTAGGAAAACGAGAGCTCTGTGCTGAGCGATGGGCAGCGCGTTGACTTCATTGCGAATAGTGTGTGTATTTGTGTGTGTGTGTCGCCCCTTACAATGTCCACGATGGTGGCTGTGGAGGCCGTATCTGTCGGCCTCCACCGGGCGTTCAAATAAATTTGTATACATGCGCGTCGCGGGCCAGAGTGGTGGAGTACAGCAAGAACATAGAGGAGTGCGCGTCGTGGTGTGTGCGTGTTTTACCCAAGGCAGGAGAGAAGGCTGGGGGGATGCTAACAGCTTTGAGGTGAGCGCAATCAAGAGGCATTCGTGTGGTTTCAAACTACGTCGTTGGGTTGTTCCAACTGGAATGATTATTATTAAGTGAGTGGGAAAGGTATGTACGGACATTTAGGCCTGTTTAAACCATCCGGAACGTTAACAACCTATTTACATTTTGTTAGGAATGATGCTTTTGCATCCGAGACTGATACCTCACACTGCCAAGATGGAACTCATGTGCGCTTCCATCCCACCAGCATACCCGGAAAAACAAGGCGGTGACCTGGTGTTTCCCCCTCAACCAACCACTCCTGGTAACGGTAGAAGCAGGAAGGAATTCTTCATTACACACCAGCCAGCCAGCCAGAAGACGAGATCACCTCGTCGGATACGAGTGTGTATATAGTGACTTTACTGTGAGAAAATTTAGTCAGGAGTGAACAACACGTCACCCCTAGGAAAGGGAGTGCTTAAGGTACTTGGGCACAACTTTAGTAGGAGAGAGAGAGAGAGAGAGAGAGAGAGAGAGAGAGAGAGAGAGAGAGAGAGAGAGAGAGAGAGAGAGAGAGAGAGAGAGAGAGAGAGAGAGAGAGAGAAAGGGGTGGTTCTTCAGAAGATAAATGAATTCAGCTTGCAAGGTGAGGTATATATAGGTCGACCGAAGGAAAGCTCCGATATATATATATATATATATATATATATATATATATATATATATATATATATATATATATATATATATATAGGTTCGGGAAATAAAAAGGGTAGCGATACCGTGGAGATTCTCTGTTTGTCTGTCGCTATTCCTGTTTAATCTATGCACTTGAGACTTGAGCTAGGCACTCGTAAACTCAGCCTCTTTTCACTCACCTGCCCACGCACTCACACACTCTCACTGTTTACCCGCACCTGTGCTTATACACACACACACTTTTTTTTAATTACTTCTGCATGCTTCCGCTCACTCTCCAGCTGACGTACACATTTTATGAGCTCATATGCTTTCGTCTGGGTGTTCGAGTTGCGTTTTATTGCACAGGAATAAAAGAAAATTGCAACAGAATACGCAAGCATGCTAGAACATAAGTACCTAGATATACTGTCAAGATTGCACGAATATAAGTTCATATAAGTTCAAGTATATGAGTGGGGTTGGGGGGTTATAGATAGGAGCTGCCTCGTATGGGCCAATAGGCCTTCTGCAGTTACCTTTGTTCTTATGTTCTTAAGTTCTTAAACATATTCTCATAAGCACACCTACACACAAACTGAAACAGAAACAAACGGACAGAGTTTCTGTTCATCTGATGCTACTGTTCACTCAGCAGTAAATAGGTACCTGGGAGTTAGACAGCTGCTACGAGCTGCTTCCTGGGAAAGTGTATGTGTTTGAGTTAGAGACAAATATGTAGTAGATATGATAGATGAAATAAACAGGTTGGGAGTCAGTAAATTAGACAACCGACGGTTAGAAAGGCGGGATACAAGAGCTAACAGCTCGATTAAGCAGGCACAAATAGTAAATACATACATGCACAAAGTTGATTGACAGTTAAGAGGCGGGACCAAAGAGTCGAAGCTCAACCCCCGCAGGCACAATTAGGTGAGAACAACAAGGTGAGTGTACACACATACACAGGCACACACACACACACACACACACACACACACACACACACACACACACACACACACACACACACACACACACACACACACACACAGTGAGTACAAACACACACACACCGCAAATTTCAAGCACCAGAAACTTCACATCACAAATTGTGTGAGGTTCGGGAGAATACTGAAGATGAGATGGGGTGTAGTAGAGGTGTAGTAGAGCATTCAAGATGGAGTGTAGTTCAGAGTCGTAGTGTAGGGTGGAGTGTAAAGTGAACTGGATTGAAGTGGACAGTGGAGGAGCGTGGTGAAGTGGGGTGCTGTGGGATAGAATGTCACTGAGCCTGTTTGGAAATAGTGCATGAAGGGTACTAGAGTGAGACTGAGAGTTGAAAAGTACACTGGAGTGAGATTGAGAGTTAATGAGTACACTGGAGTGAGATTGAGAGTTGATGAGTACACTAGAGTGAGATTGAGAGTTGATGAGTACACTGGAGTGAGACTGAGAGTTGATGAGTACACTGGAATGAGATTGAGAGCTGATGAGTACACTGGAATGAGATTGAGAGCTGATGAGTACACTGGAATGACATTGAGAGTTGATGAGTAGACTGGAGTGAGATTGAGAGTTGATGAGTACACTGGAGTGAGATTGAAAGTTAATGAGTACACTAGAGTGAGACTGAGAGCTGATGAGTACACTGGAGTGAGATTGAGAGTTGATGAGTAGACTGGAGTGAGATTGAGAGTTGATGAGTACACTGGAGTGAGATTGAAAGTTAATGAGTACACTAGAGTGAGATTGAGAGTTGATGAGTGTACTGGAGTAAGATTTAGGTTAGGTTAAGTGCACTTTATCACTCCAGTTGATGAGTCTATTGGAGTCATACTGAGAATGGGCTAGTGTAGAAGAGAGCTAGAGAGCGAGAGATGGAGTATAATAGAGCCGTGTGGAGTAGTAAAGACAATATGAAGGACGACGTGACAAGTAAAGATAATAATAAAAGAGAAGAGAAAGAAGTATACTAAGATGATAGCAAAATTTACCAAGAGAGAACGAGAAAAAAAGGGGAAAGAAACAAGGTCAGTTATCAACATCAATCCCTCGAAATATTATTGAAAGTCATCAAGTCATTCACTTATAGTGAATGACAGAGTCACTTATATACATTCTCCTTATAGTGAATGACAGAGTCACTTATATAGTGACTCACTTATACACATTCTCCTTATAGTGAATGACAGAGTCACTGCTATATTTAAGCTGGCTGAACCACCCGTCTCCATTGCTACTGCTACAGTGAAGAGTCTGCAATTTAACCTCTTAAGTCTTTTGTGAGAGCTTCTTTCTCAAGTCTTTTGTAAAAGCTTAATAGCCTTGAAAACAATGCCTCAAAGAAATACCCCCTCTCCCCCCCTCCCTGGTAAAGCACTTAAGACAGGCTTGGGTGATGCAGGTGTGGGAAAGACCCCCTCTCCCCCCCTCCCTGTGAAAGCACTTAAGACAGGCTTGGGTGATGCAGGTGTGGGAAAGCCAAGGCTTCCACACCTGTCTCATATACATGTGCTTTTTTTGAGGTTGGGGGGGAGGGGTATATTTTCGACCACAGACGTGGTCATACATTTATAATGCTAACCAGCATATATATATATAATTTTTTCTGCTATCATATAGTTCAGTGATTTATTGAACAGTTAACCACATAAGGTGATTGTAGTGCTTCAACAATAAACACATACAATTTATACATTGACGTCCTCGATCACCTGCTATTGTGCTTGTGAAATACAACAACTCTTTGTAATCATTTCAAAATTTGAAGGTAATTTTATTATTATTTATGAGAGACACAGAAGAATATGACTCGAACAACAGAAAAAAAATGAGAATTGCATAAGTATATGACAAAAGCAACAGGAGAACATGATGAAAAAAAACAGCAGAATATGATGCAAGCAACCGTGAAACAATTGAATGATACTGAAAGGTTTTGAAGTATGCAAAACACAGTTGCAAAGGTGTTGATTACAGAAAATGAAAATTACAAGGAGATTAAGTAGACACGCTCCACAAGCGTGGAGGAGCAACCTTCTGGATGAAACAGACCGGAATTTTCTAACCAATAACACAGTAAATGATGTTGTAGCCCCAGTTAGTAATGTTTATAATTTTAGAGAAAATTAAATAACACTTTTAATAACAATCATTCATTTATATGCTAAACACAATCCCGACACTAATACAATACGTATGTTTAATCGATTTCAAATCCTTATGAACATTCCTTGGTAATTCTACCGAACATATTGTAAAATCCTCAAAAAATATGCTTGAAATATTTTTCAAATTAGTTGATAATCTTCACCAATTCTCTCTGGCGACATTTCTTCAATCATTTTATAATTTTTCTCGTCAAATTCACAAAATTTACTACGAGTAAACTCACCTTAATCATATTCGTCATTAATCCAGAAATTCAGATTGATGAAATTCCATAATTAAGCTGTTGACTAATCGTATTAAACATATATTTTTACATTTTTTGGACATCAGAAGCATCATAATGAGCTCTATTAAGAGCTCTATTAAGAGCTCTCTTAAGAGCTCTCGGAAGGAGCCTTCGGCTTCTTCCGAGTGAATTATTAAAAAGACAAATTTAGTTTGGAGAGATTTATATACGTCTTCATAAATATTTTTAATCAAATGGTAGGTGAAGGCTGAGACTGAACAAAGGAATTCCATGAAAGTTGAATTAAGAGAAGGGATAAGACAGAAAGTATACGATTTGTTTTCTTCTTCAAAGATTAAAGGGATCTTGGATTAGCAAAAGATCTAGGAATGGCATATACACTGAGATTGGGAAGGGATCTATGATTGGTAGAGAATCTGGGATTGGCTAGGAACTTAAAACTGGCAAGGAATGAGAGATTAGCAAGGAATCTGACATTGACAAGGAATCTGAAATTGGCAAGGCATTTGAGATTGACACGGAATATAAGACTGACAGGGATTCACAGATTAACAAAAAATCTAAGATTGGCAAAAGAATCTGAGATTGACAAAAAATCTGAAATTGGCAAAGAATCTGAAATTGGCAAGGAATCTGAAATTGGCAAAGCATCTGATATTTGCAAAGAAATGTGAGATTGATAAAGTTTTTGGATTTCAAAACAATGATCAAAATGCACTGCTAGATAATTAACACCTAAATGATAGGTAGGTATACAAATTAAGAGTAAAATAGTTTAAGAGACTGAGTTAATAGCTAGGGACTTGTGTGTGTGTGTATGGTGAGTGCGTTTGTTTGTATATAGTCACCTAGTTGTGCTTGCGGGAGGTTGAGCTCTGGCTCTTTGGTCCCCCCCTCTCAACCGTCAATCAACAGGTGTACAGGTTCCTGAATGTGTATGTGTGTGTTCGCGTGCGCGCCAGAGAGCGTGCGTGTGGGAGAAATATCCTCAGTCAAATCTACACACAAGGGACCGTAAGATAGTGCAGATAGAAGACAACATTAAGCTTTACAAATCTGAGTTCCATTCCCAGACGACATATTGGGGCGCTGCCGGTACTTCAAGCTGTAAAGAAACCTAGTATTGTCTGCTCTCATTCTCGATTCCACTCTGAGACCATCTTTTGGAATGGGAATGGCTCTCGCGACGGAAACTATTCCACAACACCAATCCCACTAGCGCTTCTTAACGCTGGAACATGGAACAGGTCCTTTCCTGGAATGGGACGCAGCCACATGGAATTGGAAAATGGATTGAGACACTCGTTGATTAAAACCGCTTCTTAAATTTTAAGGAACAGGTAAAGTGTTCTTCTCGTTATTAGCTAATTCATTTTAACAAAATTAACAAGGCTTCAGGAGACGAATTAATGTTAACTTCTTTCTCTCTATTTTGATTTTCATTGGCGTAGGATGGCTGGGTATCGAACCAGCGTCCCGGGTCACACCAGACTCGCGCCACGGCCATATTGCAAGGATTTTCTAAATAATAATAATAATAATAATAATAATAATAATAATAATAATAATAATTCATATTTTTGGTATTGTTAATCTTTCAACTCTTTCACACATGTAATAATTTTCTGCTCCACGAACGCAGCAACCGAAATTCGTTCCCCTCTCCCCCCCCTTACTTACTTACTTACTTGTCCCCCCTGGCGACCCTTACTTAAGCCCCCCAATAAACAAGTGTATTCTTACGATTTAAGTACAAGTGAAAACCCTTGAACTTTTTAGTGTCTAAAAGCTTCGAGATAAAGTTTGTAAATTGAAGATAATAGGATAATATTCCGGAGAAAATTGGCTTTATTGATACAATATAATAGGCTGATATTATCGACAGGATTTACTGTGTTAATGCACAATTATCAGTCGATAATATTGGTAGATTTTTTCTATAATAAGTCAATAAAATTAACCAATAATATTCGGAGAACTTGTTATATTAATACATTAGAAAGTTAATACAATGCTGTAGTGCTCGAATGAAGATGCAGGAAAGACTCAATACATGTATAATTGAATTAATAAAACAAATTTTCGGATATAACCCCACATCCTTTCTCTAGTCTACAATGTTCTGAACAAGATTCTAGGAGCTTGCGTTTAAAAATCCGGCGGAGCGCCTCATTTAGCGATTATGCCAATCGCCAATCACTTGGGCGATTGGTGATTAATCACAGTCGTTGGGATTATGCTACCAAGGGATGTCGAAGTTTTCAGAAGAATCCTTAAAGCTTCCTAGGAGCGTTAAACTCCAGGGGCCTGGGTCCGAGTCCCTAATTGATGACAGGAATTCCGAAAATTAACCTGAATTTTGCAGTATAGTCTTAGGAAATTTCGTATTAAGTTCTGAACCTTTAATGTGATCAGGCAATGGTATACAAATATACACATACACATCTTCACTTTCCGTTTGTCGGTCGAGGACAGCATTTTACCGAGGATATATATATATATATATATATATATATATATATATATATATATATATATATATATATATATATATATATATATATATATTTTCCACACACACACACACATATATATATATATATATATATATATATATATATATATATATATATATATATATATATATATATATATATATATATATGATATCGTCCTGCTGCTCTAGGCAGCTATAACTTTCAACTTCAACTTTCTCTCTCTCTCTCTACTTTCGTACGAAAGTGCCTGGCGGTGAAGGCACTCGCTGCTTTCTTCACCTGAACCACCGCGAGAATAAACTGGTACTTTCATCGTTCGGTAAAACTTTCTCCAGACTTTCGTGAACTTTTCTGTGCTGCTGGAATAAATTGGGGGGGGGGGGGAGGATAGAAAATTATTCCCACTTGAGATCACATCCTGATCTTATTTTCCCTTCTCGAAGGTTTTGCCTCCTCCTCTTCCTTCCCCTCGAGAGGAAAAATAAAAATTTCCATCTTGAAAATTTTCTTAGTCCATTAAGCTTACACCAAATTCCTTAAAACTCTCTCACTGTTACGAGAGATTTTAATCGGTAATTAAGTCCGCCGTGACAGGTCACCACATGGGGTCTTATTTTTCCACACTAAGGCAACCTTATTTTTCCCACACTAAGGCAATAAAATTTCCTCTCCTCTTAATAATGTCCGGAAGGTGTTAAACATCTCCCGTGAATATGTAAAATCAAACATAATATGGACGATCCTGTTTATCTTCCATATGTGGTCCGTCTCAAAGAAAAAGATGAAGAAAAAATATTCTTTATAGACTTAAATTCTATGCTAGAAATGTTTGGATTTTCCGAAAACGAATTCTTGGATTTTCAGAGGGGTTAAATCCAGCCAGAATATTCTGCCATCGTTCCAGTTAAGAGGACCAATAAGCGCCTATTTAAAATTAACATGAAAAGGGCATCACGTCTAGAGCAGATGTGGGCGAAGCTCAGGTGTGGGATTGATTTGTGAACGATGGCAGGTGTGGAACAGAGAGGGAGAAATTCAATTTTGCAATTAAATCCGTTTTTGCCCCTCACACACACACACACACATACACACACACACACATACACACACAAACACACACACACACATACACACACACACACATACACACACACACACACACACACACACACACACACACACGCACACACACACACACACACACACACACGCACGCACACACACACACACACACACACATTATCACAAGACTCACCTCCCTCATATCCGCTGGCTACACCCCCAGTCAGGACGGAATGATTCCCAGGAAATGGAATCGATCCTGACGGAATACTTGTTGTGATTTTTGCTGGTAGGGTGTTCCCCTTTCCCCCCTTCCCTTACCCTCCCCTCTTCCTCTCTCCCCTTTCCCCTTCCTCTCACCCCTTCTACTCCTCCCTCTCCTGCCTTCAGGAGAGACCTCAAAACTTTTTTTTTTGTAAAGAAGTATTTTTGTATATTTTTTTTTAACTCAATATTAATATTACTTTATTAATATTATTATCTTCAGATTATTATTATTAAAATTATTATTACATTTGTAGTAATTCAGTATTATTTTATTTTTAGAATATTTATTATTTAACCTTGAGTTTATTTTTTTTAACATTATCAATTATTTTGTCTTAACCAGAGATTCGTTTATGTTCATTTTAAATTACACACGATTTTAATAATTTTTTTTTTACCGTCTAAATTTTGAAATATGAAGAGGAATGACAGGGTATAAAAGGGAGACATAAATATAGATGAAAATAATGGAAGGAAAGAAATAATAGACATTTAATAAGACTGTAAATATGAGGAATCACAAATTTAAATATGAGAATGGGAGAATAAGAAAGTGAACAAATAAATAAGATTAAAGAATAATTGAAAATTATATGATAAACGAAAAATCGATTCAACAAAAAATATGAAATCTCTTAATTGTCTTAAAAACCTCTTAAAAATCTCTTAAAAAACCAATACGCGGAATTAAACCGCTTCTTTTTATCTGTTTTCAATACGGGGACGTTAGGGCAATCTTTCCCCTGATGCCTCTGTTCACCTAGCAGTGAATAGGTACCCCTGGAGTAATGCCAACTGTTGTGGGGCTGCATGTTGTTGAACGTCTGGGAAATTATAGATCAAACATGATATTGAAACGTATATAATGTGTAATATATCAAATATAATTCTCAGGGAATACCAATGATTTTTTTATTTAATTAAATTCTTTTTCACATTTCAAGCTTATTAGGGCCATAATTGCTCAATTTAAGCACAGATTCACGAACAAATACACAAGAGCCGTGACGAGGATTCGAACCTACGTCCGAGATCATCCCAGACGCTGCCTTAATCGTCTGAGCTACGACATGGTCGTAGTGTGTGATTCACGAACGTTTGTAACCGAATCACGAATATCAAGACAGATTCATGAACGTAGTTAACAAAATCGCGAATATACAGATTCAAGAACCGAGTAACAGAAGCACGAATAAGCAATCAGATTCAGGAACATAAATAACTGAATTTCGAATATCAAGACAGATTCACTGAATCTCCATTCCTCTCCTTTCTTATGAATTGAAACCACTCCATCAAAATTATTTAGATGAATGAGTCACCGTGATTTCGTAAACGATTAATATCAGTCATTGAAACGCGTGATTTAGTTCAAGGTGAACATATTCTCTCGTTATACACACTAACCGACACCTCACACGTATGTAGGCCAGTGAATATATTCATGACTCACAATACTACCCATCTCATCAAGGACATCTTTGTGAGTATTACCCCATGAGTCATAATACTCATTGGGCGATCCCTCAAGCACATCTAGGTGAGTATACACACACACACACACACATACACACACACACACACACACACACACACACACACACACACACACACACACACACACTTTATTGTATGTCGTAGCTCAGTCGATTAAGGCAGCGTCTGGGATGCTCTCGGACGCAGGTTCGAATCCTCTTCACGGCCCTTGTGGATTTGTTCATGACATTGATGTTTTTGGTAATATACGGCACAGTAGAGTTCACTAAGACTGTAGGATTCCATAGCGACAGTTCAAGACTATTGTGATGGTTCTAAACAAAGCTTAACACTATAGTAACTGGGAATGCAAGATGATGGAGTCCATGAGTATCGTTTCATCTGATTTTTTAGAGTGCTGGGAAGACGGGACACCACGAGCGTAGCTCTCATCCTGTAACTACACTTAGGTAATTACACTTAGGTAATTACACACACACACACACACGCACACACACACACACACGCACACACACACACACACATTCCTCATAATTCTCACTGCCAGCTGCCTCACCGTCTCTCACCTACTTAACTCTCATATTTCTAAAGTTTTATGAGAGTAAATCATTACCGAATAGCTTATCACAGGTGCGGTGATCCTGATTCTGGATCCTGATTGCCTTTGTAACTCAAGCGAAGGAATTTCACCGATCAGATTAGGAGGGAGAAGTGGATATTTTCCACTTATATATATATATATATATATATATATATATATATATATATATATATATATATATATATATATATATATATATATATATATATGTATATATATATATATATATATATATGTATATATATATATATATATATATATATATATATATATATATATATATATATATATATATATATATATATCTGTAACAAAAGCGAATAAAAGGCGAAACAAAATCTCTTTCAATTAAGGCACCTTACAATGCACGAACAACAAGGCTCCATCAAAGTACGTATAAGTTATACACACAACCAGCCTATCACAGATATAACTATAACAGAAGATTTGACATTGGCGAAGCATTACATATCAAACAACCTCATCCAGCTATCAACCGTCAGCTCACATCCCTGGAAACACAAACCGAAACTGTCTCTATTTTCCGCTTGTTACAACTTGTAATAAAGTTGTTACATCTTGGCTTAATAAACCCAAACACCCCCACCTTCACACCAACCTCTCCTTCCCCCATACCTCCTGACACACCCCTACAACTCCACCTCTCTACCCAACCTACCCCTAAAAGATAAAAAAGGTTGCTTGTATATTAAAATACAAATAAAATACAGTATCAAATACAAAGCTGGCTTTGTAACCAGAAAACAAATTATGGAATCCAAATGCTGAAGGTAATTCAAACAAAACTGGTGAGATATAAAGAAGAGGCAGAGAGGTAGATCCGGATATGGTGTCACTGAATGAGACAAAAATGTCCAATACCATTAAAATTAAAGCGTTTTTCAGAACGTATCAAATTGTAAGGAAGGAAATTTTTAGAAGAGTGAGAGAGTTGCTCTTTTGATGAAGGAGTATAGATATATGAGGAATATGCAGTTTTAAATATAAACAAAATGGACTATAGCATAGGGCTTGGATAGCATACAACCAGCAATTTAAGGAATTAGTCACATACAACCAACCGTCCAACATATAACAGAAGACCACGACAGGTGTGTGAGGACAGGTGTGTGAGGACAGGTGTGTGTGGACAGGTGTGTGAGGACAATATGCAGCACCAACATGCAGCTCGCATCTCAAAAGGCACAAAACGACCATTGAGTAAATGCAGATGTTTTCCTCAGGAATGGTCCCAGAATTTAGGGCATTTAGCCTCCAGGATAGACTGAGGGAACTAAACTTCGAGACACTGTAAAAAATGTAAAATAGACAGGACATGATCCAGACATAAAAAATAATCAGAGGTATCGATGAAATAGAATGCTTAGGCTGAGCAGTAGTGTAACCATTCTACAGTAGAAGTAAAAAAAGAGGGAAATACCAGGAGTTTCCCCATCCGTAGTTTTAAAATCAATGAAAAGAAAAACCCAGGATCGGAAATTATTACATTAGACGACTGACAATTGTAAATACGGTGCCCAGGAGTTGAAGCTCGACCCTGCAAACCATGCAACATAACACTCTAGCGTATTTGCTTTATAAGGTAGGCAGGACTCTCCCTGCAGACCTGTTTAAGGGGCTCTCTAGGCTGAGAGAAAACAGGATCAGTTCTCAGCAGGTCTGCTTTGTCCAGAATATTAAACGCTTCTAAATATTTTTCCAATATTCCCTGTTATCAGACGCGAACACTTGGAATGTCTTAGAGTGGGAAAGGAGGGAGGGAGGGAGAGAGAGAGAGAGGGGGGGAAGAAAGAGAGAGAGAGAGACAGAGGGGGGGAGAGAGAGAGAGAGAGAGAGAGAGAGAGAGAGAGAGAGAGAGAGAGAGAGAGAGAGAGAGAGAGAGAGAGAGAGAGAGAGAGAGAGAGAGAGAGAGAGAAAGAGTCTGCCTGGAGAGGTGCTAGCTGAGTCAAATGCAACAAAAATGAAAGTTACACAAACACAGGATAAACAATATCCAATTGTTAATCCAAAAATACATCATCTATTTAAACAAAATAAAAGAATATTCTCTCTAAACTTGCTTCCAAAAAAAAGTATTTTTGTTTAGTAAATCTTTTTCCCTTTCCAAACTCCTGACGCCCACAAATGGAGCAACCACAAACAGAAAGCTTGGTCGACCTAGCAACAAGTTAAAGGTTCGAGATCCTGCAAAAGTTGCAAGGCTTGCTCGAACTATTGCTAGTGAGGAAATGGTGTAGTCTGCTAGCAGCTTGACCCTCCAAAGTTTTGAATAAGATGTAAACAAGAGGATATTTGAACCGCAGCGCTTGCTGGTTGAGGGTATATATATATATATATATATATATATATATATATATATATATATATATATATATATATATATATATATATATATATATATATATATATTTGTCACTTAAATTCTATGACCTCTCAGAGGATTCGAACCCAGGCCACTAGGGGTCTCCCCATCAACAGCTGCAGCAGCAAAATATATAACTAATGAGTATGAGGTGAAATTATGTGTTACTCCTTCAGAGATGGCTTCGGTAGTGAGCTAGATATTCTGCCTTTGACTTGAGAATGGTAGATTTTACCGTAATCCTGCCAAACACAACACCGTAACTACGACGTTCATACAACGTTCGAACAAGTTTTAACACCTCCTAACCAGTTATAACAACCAAGTTGTAACAACGTTCTAATACGTCATAAACACGTTAAGGACAAGTGGCGGAGCTGGAGTGAGTAGCAGCTGTGTTTGGAAATTGTTGAGTGTGAGGAAGTTTCATGTTTTTGAAAGGGAAGGGTAGAAACGGTGTGTGTGTGTGTGTGTGTGTGTGTGTGTGTGTGTGTGTGTGTGTGTGTATTCACCTATTTGTACTCATTTATTTGTGCTTGCGGGCGTTGAGCTTTGGCTCTTTGGTCCCGCCTCTCAACCGTCTATCAACTGGTGTACAGATTCCTGAGCCTACTGGGCTCTATTAGTTCTGGAGTTTCTTTGTGTGTGTGTGTGTGTGTGTGTGTGTGTGTGTGTGTGTGTGTGTGTGTGTGTATGTGTTTACATTATCCTCTTTCTCTGCAGTCTTGCATTCTATCCCTCGGTTCGTATCTCTGTACACAGCACCCTACGTATTTGTAACAAGCAAACTATGTGCTGCTTCTCCTACTTCCCTGTCTGTTCAGACAGCCTGCTTCCTTCCCCCCCCAGACTAACACTGCTTCTCAGCCTGCTGGTCACTCACCTTCGCCTCCTTCCTTTCTTGAAGCCTTATCCTCCTCGCCTCCTTCCCTACCTGAAGCCTTACCCTCCTTCCCCTTTCACGTGATACACTGTAAACAGGACACCTACGTCTTGCCTTTCCCTTAACGAGCTTCACACACTGAAGAAGGAGAGAGAGTTTTAAGGCATCTCCCAGGCTGCTCCATCATCCTCCGATGTTTCCTCTGACGTCTGAGCAGCTGTTCTAGACTTTTGTGCCTGGAAATTTGCTGTGTTGAGTGAAAGATCTCACAGGTTCTTATTAGGGTTTTCGAAGATTTTATATTGTAATTTTGTGAGAGTCAAGCTTGAGGGTCTTGTGTCCAATTGCTCGAAGATTTTGGAGAGCATTTGGAGAAGCATTCTTGGTCTTTATGAGTAGGAACTCCTTTTGGCCACGAACATAACTCACAAGTTTTTAAATTCGATGCTTCACGCTCTTCTTGTGATCGAATCGCACCCCTGTAAATGCGTGTTTACACAGCTGCCAACAGAACCAATGGGAGGAGACTTATAACGTCACCACGTAGTCATTCGTGATTGGGTCACAGCTCGTTTCGTGCTTGTCTGACATCACGAAGTAAGAGTGTTAGACCTTGCAGGTGTGTACAGTGTGTGTGTGTGTGTGTGTGTGTGTGTGTGTGTGTGTGTGTGTGTGTGTGTGTGTGTGTGTGTGTGTGTGTGTGTGTTAAGGAGTTTTCTAAGATAAATTTGTCACTCCTAAATTTGGGAGTGGCAAATTGTTTCTCTCCCACATTTGGGAGTTTCATAATGTTTCTCAAATTGAAACACAAGTACCAAACGAAGGATTAATCCAGGAAATCCAGGAATTTACCACAAGTATACGCCCCAAGGCAGTCAATCCCTCAAACATCTGATTGAATCAGCATCGATTTTACCGATATTTTTATCACTGAGAAATGAACGACAGAGGAAAGGAGGACAAGGAAGAAGGAAGATGTGGAAGAAAAAAGTAAAGAATGGAAGGAAGGAGAGAGAGAGAGGGGGGAAGAATAATGCTAATGATTCAATAGCCAATTAGACCGGCCGACTATCAAACTCATGACAGAAAGAATGACGAATTAGTGAAGAACTTGCCATGAGTAACTGGCGCAGTAATTGATATCTTACTCTAGTACCTCATTGCAAGAGAGATAGACAGGTGTATACAAGCTATTTGTCTCACTACAAGATATCCTGTGGAAGAGAAACAGAAAGATTCTCAATGAAAG
The DNA here is from genome assembly GCF_040958095.1 of Procambarus clarkii. Lineage (NCBI taxonomy): Eukaryota > Metazoa > Arthropoda > Malacostraca > Decapoda > Cambaridae > Procambarus > Procambarus clarkii. The sequence continues at coordinate 23,241,948 of NC_091227.1, forward strand.
ATATTTTCTCAATGTAAGAATCTGTGGAAGAGACATTGACAGGTGTCAAGTACACCTGAGGTGAACATCTTATTGCAAGAATCTGTGTAGGAGATTTAAACAGATGCACACAGGGTGCAAAATAGGAACAAGTGTGTGAAGCTGCTTAAGATGAGGGCAGTGACCTCATTTAATGAGGTCAGTGACCTCATTTGATGAGGTCACTGTAAGTGTCTATCTAACAGTGACTCCGGGAGAAGTGAGGTTTAGCTCCTGAGTCCCAGCCTGGTTGTTCCTGTTGCGTTGTACAACACATTCGACGTCTCAGACGTCGAAATCTTCGTCAAATCTGATGTTCTTTACGGTGTGTTTTACTGCCGTCAGAGAGAGAGAGAGAGAGAGAGAGAGAGAGAGAGAGAGACAGAAAGACAAAGTACAACAAAGACAGAGAAAGATAGAAGTAGAGAAAGTGAAACAGAAAGAGAAACAGTGACAGACAAAAAGAGACAGAGAGAAAGAGACAGAGATAGAGAGACATTGAAGAATAAGATAGAGAAGAAGATGAAAGAAGGAGGAAGGAGGAAGAAGGAAGAGAACCACTTGAAAGATGAGTGGGATAGAAGAGAAGAAAAGGAGGAAATGGAGAAGAAAAAAGGAAAAGGAGACTAAGGAGGAACAGAATAACAAATTCCCCGCCGTCACCCAGCCACTACAGAGCCTCGGGAATGAACCAGGTGTCAAGAGGGCAAATGACACCATTCTTACACAATTAGTTTGACAGGGACTCCGCACAGAACATGTTATCTTGAGTCTACGTTGATACACGCTAACCTGTTATCAGAGCAAGTAGCAGACGCACCCACACACACACCCACACACACACACACACACACACACACACACACACACACACACACACACACACACACACACACACACACACCCACACACACACACACACACACAGATGTGTGTGTGTGTGTGTGTGTGTGATCCAGATGGGATCTCACCATGGGTACTCCAGATGGGATCTCACCATGGGTACTGAAAGAGTGTGCAGAGGCACTTTGCTTGCCACTCTCCATAGTGTATAGTAAATCACTAGAGACGGGAGACCTACCAGAAATATGGAAGACGGCGAATGTGGTCCCAATATACAAAAAGGGCGACAGACAAGAGGCACTGAACTACAGGCCAGTGTCCTTGACTTGTATACCATGCAAGGTGATGGAGAAGATCGTGAGAAAAAACCTGGTAACACATCTGGAGAGAAGGGACTTCGTGACAAATCGCCAACATGGATTCAGGGAGGGTAAATCTTGCCTTACAGGCTTGATAGAATTCTACGATCAGGTGACACAGATTAAGCAAGAAAGAGAGGGCTGGGCGGACTGCATTTTCTTGGATTGTCGGAAAGCCTTTGACACAGTACCGCATAAGAGGCTGGTACATAAGCTGGAGAGACAGGCAGGTGTAGCTGGTAAGGTGCTCCAGTGGATAAGGGAGTATCTAAGCAATAGGAAGCAGAGAGTTACGGTGAGGGGTGAGACCTCCGATTGGCGTGAAGTCACCAGTGGAGTCCCACAGGGCTCTGTACTCGGTCCTATCTTGTTTCTGATATATGTAAATGATCTCCCGGAGGGTATCGATTCATTTCTCTCAATGTTTGCGGACGATGCTAAAATTATGAGAAGGATTAAAACAGAAGAGGACTGTTTGAGGCTTCAAGAAGACCTAGACAAGCTGAAGGAATGGTCGAACAAATGGTTGTTAGAGTTTAACCCAACCAAATGTAATGTAATGAAGATAGGTGTAGGGAGCAGGAGGCCAGATACAAGGTATCATCTGGGAGAGGAAATTCTTCAGGAGTCAGAGAAGGAAAAAGACTTGGGGGTTGATATCACGCCAGACCTGTCTCCTGCAGCACATATCAAGCGGATAACATCAGCGGCATATGCCAGGCTGGCCAACATACGAACGGCATTCAGAAACTTGTGTAAAGAATCATTCAGAACTTTGTATACCACATATGTCAGGCCAATCCTGGAGTATGCAGCCCCAGCATGGAGTCCATATCTAGTCAAGGATAAGACTAAACTGGAAAAGGTTCAAAGGTTTGCCACCAGACTAGTACCCGAGCTGAGAGGTATGAGCTACGAGGAGAGACTACGGGAATTAAACCTCACTTCGCTGGAAGACAGAAGAGTTAGGGGGGACATGATCACCACATTCAAGATTCTGAAGGGGATTGATAGGGTAGATAAAGACAGACTATTTAACACAAGGGGAACACGCACAAGGGGACACAGGTGGAAACTGAGTGCCCAAATGAGCCACAGAGATATTAGAAAGAACTTTTTAGTGTCAGAGTGGTTGACAAATGGAATGCATTAGGAAGTGATGTGGTGGAGGCTGACTCCATACACAGTTTCAAGTGTAGATATGACAGAGCCCGATAGGCTCATGAATCTGTACACCTGTTGATTGACGGTTGAGAGGCGGGACCAAAGAGCCAGAGCTCAACCCCCGCAAACACAACTAGGTGAGTACAACTAGGTGAGTACACACACGAGTATTTTCAATATGTCTTTCATTAGTTACACATTTACACATTTAAACCAGGGTATCTAGTCACCATGTGACGCGAAAGACCCCAAAAATATACATATAAAACTATATATATATATATATATATATATATATATATATATATATATATATATATATATATATATATATATATATATATATATATATATATATATATATATATATAAAATCCTTTCATATATGACAAAACGTTAATTGAAAGTGAGGATAGTTCCACGCAAAGCTAAAACTCTGACATTGTTGATTGGCTAGATGTGCGAAATTAAATTTAATTGTTTGGAGTGTATGTTTGAATTTTGAAACCCGGTCATACGAGGAGTTTTTCATGCGTGGATTTACCTCATTTTATATATTTTTTTGCTGGTACAGTGGCAGTGTATGCGGCTTGAAATGACTTGGTCGCGGGTTCGCGCCCCACCTCAAAATGCTAGTGGATTTTCTCATCTAAAATGTTTGCATTATTTAAAACAAATGGTTTGTTGACATACTAGTTTACCTGCTAGTAGTCATGGTAATTGTTTCCAATGGTGCAACTGCGCAGTTTATTGACCGTTCTGGATCTACCTGTTTAAAATGAAACTTTACTACCTGTTTAAAATGAAACTTTACTACCTGTTTAAAATGAATCTTTACTACCTGTTTAAAATGAAACTTTACTACCTGTTTAAAATGAATCTTTACTACCTGTTTAAAATGAATCTTTACTACCTGTTTAAAATGAATCTTTACTACCTGTTTAAAATGAATCTTTACTACCTGTTTAAAATGAATCTTTACTACCTGTTTAAAATGAATCTTTACCACCTGTTTAATATGAATCTTTACTACCTGTTTAAAATGCCTCTTTATTCCCGATTTTCTCTATTCGTTTTATTCGACAACTTTGCTTTGATAGATTTAACACATGACAACATGTGTTGAGAGGTGTTGACTGTTTAAAGACTTCTAACATCTGCCTGTTGCGTGTATATGTAGGGGAAGGGGGGGGGGGAGACTGTATTGGTGGATTCTCAGTACTGTATAGTACTTTCTGATAGTACTGTACTTGTATTTTGACTTGGTGACGCTCTACCTGGCCAGTACTGCTGACACTACACTTGACCAGTACTGCTGACACTACACTTGGCCAGTACTAGCTACACTACACCTGGCCAGTACTAGCTACAGTACACTTGGCCCAGTACTAGCTACACTACACCTGGCCAGTACTAGCTACACTACACTTGACCAGTACTAGCTACACTACACTTGACCAGTACTAGCTACACTACACTTGGCCAGTACTAGCTACACTCCACTTGGCCAGTACTAGCTACACTAC
>NC_091227.1:23250857-23285857 GCF_040958095.1 Procambarus clarkii
GCTTCCTGGGGGTGGAGGCCTGGTCGAGGACCGGGCCGCGGGGACACTAAAAGCCCCGAAATCATCTCAAGATAACCTCAAGATAACCCCCATGTATAAACAAAGCAATTGTTTGGAACTGTATAAACAAAGCAATTGTTTGAAATATATAAATATATATATATATATATATATATATATATATATATATATATATATATATATATATATATATATATATATATATATATATATATATATATATATATATATATATATGACAATGTCAGACCACGGAGGAAAAATGAAACAGGAAATTTCCTTAAGTACTTTCGTATATTAAATACATCTTCAGAAGGTCTGAAGATGTATTTAATACTTCTGAAGATGTATTTAATATACGAAAGTACTTAAGGAAATTTCCTGTTTCATTTTTCCTCCGTGGTCTGACATTGTCACATTCTTAATCACGTGTTTATTTTCGTGATATACACACATATATATATATATATATATATAACTTACACTCATTCATCGTCTATTATGTTAGCCGGTAATTTGGTAGTTGAATCAACAAATCCTGTTTCCCAACCAGTATTTACCCAGGGATTTTCTAATTTTAAGCTTCTCATTTTTCAATACAATGAAAACTGAGTAACGTTAGCTAACAACGCGACAATATTTGGAGCAGGGGGGGGGGGGAGAGGATACGAACCAGGGTCCAGGAGTCACCCCAGAACGAAGCAATATCCATTGATCCGAGTCGCAAACTACATACGTAAAGTTAAAATAAACGACTTTCCAACTGATATGAAACTCCCCAAAAATAAAAATATTTCAAGTGTTTCAGTCGTAAAATAAAAATATGTCACACTGAAAGAGATATTAAAATTTCTTTGCTTACGAAGACGAGTTTCACCCTTAGGAAAACCTTATAAGCAAATATATTGTGAAAGTCTTGACACACGGGACTTCAGTGGCGGCGTTTAATTTACTTTGTAATATATATTGCGTATAGAGCATCCTCCAAGGCTGCTCTCAACATTTCCGGGAAATGAAAACTTTAAGATGAAAACGAGAATTTATAGAAGAATTCTGACCTGATTCTATTCTGCAGATATAAATAGTAAATACAAATACACACACACACACACACACACACACGCACACACATTGCGTGTGAACATCATCGGCACGCGACTCTTCAATCTTCTACTAGCATATTTATGAAAAATCCCTGAGATTAAGAGAGAGAGAGAGAGAGAGAGAGAGAGAGAGAGAGAGAGAGAGAGAGAGAGAGAGAGAGAGAGGAGAGAGAGAGAGAGAGAGAGAGAGAGAGAGAGAGTTAAATAAACGAACTCACTAAACTGAATAAAAACAGGGATCTCTAAAACCACCTACACACACACACACACACACACACACACACACGCACACACACACACACACACACACACACACACACACACACACACACACACACACACACTCACACACACACAGAGGCACACACACACACACACTCACACACACACAGGCACACACACACACACACACAGGCACACACACACACACACACTCCCACACACACACACACACACACTCCCACACACACACACACACACACACACACACACACACACACACACACACACACACACGTCAATTGCACCATTGAACTACAAACGACTGTGTTTACTAGTTGTGTTTTTACGGGGGTTGAGCTTTGCTCTTTCGGCCCGCCTCTCAACTGTCAATCAACTGTTTACTAACTACTTTTTTTTCCCACACCACACACACACACACACACACACACACACACACCCCAGGAAGCAGCCCGTGACAGCTGACTAACTCCCAGGTACCTATTTACTGCTAGGTAACAGGGGCATTCAGGGTGAAAGAAACTTTGCCCATTTGTTTCTGCCTCGTGTGGGAATCGAACCCGCGCCACAGAATTACGAATCCTGCGCGCTATCCACCAGGCTACGAGGCCCCCGTAGTGTGTGTGTGTGTGTGTGTGTGTGTGTGTGTGTGTGTGTGTGTGTGTGTGTGTGTGTGTGTGTGTGTGTGTGTGTGCAGCGGTAGTTTTCAGAGTCCTGTTTTTATCTCCCCAATTGGGTTGTCGCCAAAGACATAATTCCTGTTGTTGGGAAAGTCAACTCTGAACTTAGGCTTAACGAGGTCCCCAGGATGCAACCGACAACAGTCGGCTATGTCCCGGACAACTGTTTACTGCTAGGTAAACAGATGAATCAGGTGTAAGAAAACGTATTCAGCCATCTCTCTCTCTCTCTCTCTTGCCACAGGGAATTGAATGCAGGTCTATCGATTGTGAGCCGAGGACGAAGACTACTATGCAACAGAACTCATGAATATCCATGCATACATATCATCTCTATATACATATATATTTCCTACTGTATACATACATCACATTGTATATTGTGATACCTCCTACTGTTGTTGTTGTTTTAGATTCAGCTACTCAGAACAAGAAGTTCCAGCAGCACGGGCTATGGTGAGCCCGTAATCCCCCCCCCCTAAACCCTCCTCCTCCTCCTCCTCACCAAGCTCCCCTATTCTCTCCCCTCACCTTTCATACCCTCTACCTTCCCTCCCCCTCACCCCCATTCTCGAAACTGCTCTCAAACAATCTTCCTCAAGCCGTTGTTGTAACTTGAAGATCCATCGAAGTTATAATTCATACCTTACAACCATTTTAGAAGACTCTAAATACTCTACAATTATTCTACCCAAGAGAATAACTCTACCCAACGAATCCAAACCCCTATTCCCAGTCACCGTTGCAGTCGAGGGGATGAATCTACCTGCTAAATTTAGAATGCAAGTTGTAAACATCTACCTTAAGACGTCAATTGTATATAGTACTTGAGAAAACCTCCTCGTTAAGGGGCGCCCTTTTATTGGTATTAATAGATCAGCGATTTTTGCTTGTTAGGGGGGGCTTAATTATGTTTTTTTTCTGGTCCCAGAGAATGTAAACTATGCAGGGGGTAATGAGAGGAAAGAACGGGAAGAAGGAAGAAACCACGTGGTAATGTTTGTAAACAAACCGTCAACAGAGTACCCATATCCTCCCTCCGTAAAGAGTAGGGTCTAACAGACAAGAAAATATGCACCCTCCTACGTCATCGCTGCTTTGATAAACACGCTTAACCTCAACCAACCTATCCTAACCCAACCTAACCAACCTAACTGAACCGAACCTGATCTATCCTAACCAAAAATTAGAGATGAAATGTTGTGTTTTATTTATGAATTGGTAGGTGATGCGTGACGTCACTATGACGTGTTAATGTTCACAACAATACAGGTTTTGGATCCTACTCGCTGCTTAACTTTGATGTGTATTTGAATCTTTGTGTGACGGGACGACGTATGTTTTTGTGCGTCACTGTGATTGGTGCTTCACACTATGGGATCACTGATTGGTGCTCCACACTATGGGATCACTGATTGGTGCTCCACACTATGGGATCACTGATTGGTGCTCCACACTATGGGATCACTGATTGGTGCTTCACACTATGGGATCACTGATTGGTCCTTTACCTTTGTGGGATCACTCTGATTAGTGCTTGATGGTAGAGGTCACTATGATTGGTGATTAGTCGTGAGTGGTCATTAAGCTTTACTTTCTTTCCTATTAGTTTGAGACACTGCTGTCTCGAATGTATCCAATTAGAGGTTAATAACAACCTTAGAAGTTTACATGAAAAAAGTATTGTAATTAATACGAGTTAAGTGTAGTTACAGGATGAGGGCTATGCTAGTAGTGTTCCGTCTTCCTAGTACGGTGCTCAACTAGTTGTGCTAGCGGGAGTTGAGCTCTGGCTCTTTGGTCCCGCCTCTCAACCGTCAATCAACAGGTGTACAGATTCCTGAGCCTATTGGGCTCTATCATATTTACATTTGAATCTGTGTATGGAGTCAGCCTCCACCACATCACTGCCTAATGTATTCCATCTGTTAACTACTCTGACACTGAAAAAAGTTCTTTCTGGCGTCCCTGTGTCTCATTTGGGTACTAACTTTACACATGTTCGCATCCCACCCGTGCTAAACAGTTTATCTTTATTTACCCTGCCAATTCTTCTGAGAATTTTATAGGTAGTGATCATGTCTCCCCTTACTTTCTGTCTTACATTGTCGTGAGGTTCAGTTCTAGCAATCTTTCCTCGTAGCTCATACCTCTCAGCTCGGGGACTAGCCTGGTGGCAAACCTCTGAAGCTTTTCTAACATAGTTTTGTGTTTGACTAGATGTGACTACGTGTGAGTGTGTGTGTGTGTGTGTGTGTGTGTGTGTGTGTGCGCGTGTACCGGCGTGCGTGCGTGTGTGTTTGGCACGAACGATACACGCAAATTTATTAATACAGACAACAAAACTTCACAACTTCATATATTTTTTCTTTTAATCGAAGACCGCTCATAAAAAAAATCTAATGCATATTAAAATATTTTTTGGTAAAAGGGCACACATGCATGCGACTAGTCTCGTGTATATAAGTGAATACAAGTGCATATAAGTGTATATAAGTGTCTTATAAACGCTTAATGCTTCTCTTGCAATAGATTTAATGAATTTCCAAACTCTAAAAGACTTCCCAGCGTAACGATACAGAAATTTAACTGCATTTGCAAAATCTGCAGAATATATAAATATATTTTTTTCATATTCCTTGGCGTTTGCAAATGTTCTTAATATCAGATTTTTTGGGGAATTTTATACTTAGAAGCGAGTTTTGCAAAACAGGTAAAATACAGCTTCCACAAAAGACCTAATATATTTTTTTTATGTTTTAAAACCAAACAAGTTTGAATGTTTGGTCCTTGCAATACGTTTGAAGGGATGTAGTCACGGTTCACACACACACACACACACTCACACTCACACACACACACACACACACACTCACACTCACACACACACACACTCACACACACACACACACTCACACTCACACACACACACACACACTCACACTCACACACACACACACACAAGAGAGGTTTAGGCCATGTGGTAAAGTGCTTATGTGTGTTGAGCTCTAGATGTCAGGCTTACATTCACGCATTTATATCAGCGCGTGAACGCACGCACACACACACACACACACACACACACACACACACACACACACACACACACACACACACACACACACACACACACACACACTGAGACTCGGCCTCGCGTCTGAATCAACAGCGTTCGGTGAGGTCGTATTCCTAAGGGCCCGGGATCGATTCCCGGCCAAAGCAGAAACAAATGGGCAGAGTTTCTTTCACCCTGAGGCCCCAGTTCACCTAACAGAATATAGGTACCTGTGAGTTAGACGGCTGCTACGGACTGCTTCATGGGTATGTGCGAATGTGCATGTCTTAAAAACATATATGTAGCAGACTTGCATAACAGAGGAAAAATAGATTGCTTAGAAAGGCGGGGTCCTAGAGCTGGACTCTGCAGGTACAAACAGTAAAGAGTAAAATAATAAATACACCCACACACGCCTTATTTTACCCTCGCTTTATTCTTTATCACATTCAACATTTATTTGATGATAGACGAATTACTCTGAAAACTTTGTTGAACGCTAATCTAAACTTGCAAGAACTTACACAATGCCTTCGCATGAGGCACAACACGTGAGCTGAACTTTTGAAAACTCAAATATTTGTTTAGTGTCACATGAATTCTCACACATACAAAAAAAAAATCAAAAAATTTCAGACCTTAAGAAAAATGGGAACATAAAACATCATACTAAAATTACTAAATTACTAAAATACTAAAATAAAATACTAAAAATTACTTAAAAACAAACACAGCACTAGTACAAATAAAGTATCGAGGTTAAATCAACGCTATCGACGTCAAATCAACGCTATCGACATTGTATCAACGTTATTAACGATAATTCTACGTTTTCGAAGTTAAATCAACGTTATCGACGTTAAATCAACGTTAACGACGTTAAATCAACGTTAACGACGTTAAATCAACGTTAACGACGTTAAATCAACGTTAAATGAACGTTTTCGACGTTAAATCAACGTTAATGACGCTGAATAAACGAATGACTGTAACATATACATTAAGATCTACATAAAGGTTCATAATTTCATCAATCATTCTACATATATCAATGGTGGGAAATGTGACTAAAATCAGCAATGAAAAAAATAATATACAAAAATTATATTCCTTGCAATTTCTAAATCTCATCCTCTGAAAGAATAAAAAAAAAGTTTTTTGATATGCAGATAAATTCATATAGCTTCAACTTAACAATTATTTCTTCAGTATATTATTTTTTCATTTCCCATGTTGAGAATAAATTTCTGAAATTGGTTTACTAACCTCTACTTTGAGTTAATATGTTATTTATCTGAGTTTGTTTAGTCTCTCTCTCTTTTTCTTCCATTCCATAAATCATGTGTCCGTATTGTCGTGCCGTGTTTCCTTGGGAGGGGAAGGGATAGATGGGAGAGGGAGGGAGGAATGGAAGAGGGAGGATTGGGAGGGAGAAAGAGAGAGAGGGTTAGAGGTATAAGATGAAATATGGGGGGGGGGGGGTGAGCCAGGCAGGACTTTAGGGAAGAGAGGGGTAGGTTGAGGTGCTTAGGGACCATATATATATATATATATATATATATATATATATATATATATATATATATATATATATATATATATATATATATATATATATATATGTTTATATATATCTATTCAACTTATTTTTAATCAGCATTTTTATGAATCCTGGTGTGGCATCCTGACAGAATGCCAAGGTTGGAATTCAGTGCCAGATTTTGCATTTTTGTCTTTTTTTAACTGCTGCAGATCATATATATTTTTAGAAAGGCTTTATCTATATTTTTAAGGAGGCGGGTTTTATCATCAGCGCGTGAAATGGAATAAAATTTTCATATTAAACAAAAAGAGTGAAAATTCAACACTTATAATATATATATATTTTTTAGATTAAATCAAACAAAACATCAATCCATATGAAATAAAGTGGCATAAAATTTCATTATCTAAAGCTGAATAACATGGGTTAATAAGTTTAGTGGTTATTTAATCACATTGACCACAATGAATTCTTAATTAGCAGTTTCCATTGAGATGGGAGGAATGTCTTTAGTAACATCATATTTCAACGAATCATAATTTTATTCGCACCCTAAACATTTCACATTAAAAAAACCGAGTGTGATGCGACCTGACCTATTTAATGTATATGGAAGAGAAGTAGTAGCAACGAGTTACCCCTAAAGCAACAGAAAACGAAAACGGAAAAGGTCCCAAGAAAATTACTCGTCTCAAAAGGCCCCAAAAACATGACTCGTCTTAAAAGGCCCCAAGAACATCGTCTCAAAAGGCCCCAAGAACTTGACTCGTCTCAAAAGGCCCCAAGAACATGACTCATCTCAAAACAGGTTGAAAACCAGAATTCTCACCCCGTCCAGACCATTTATCATTCGGAAACACTAACCGTTCATTAACGCGTTCTGACCGGTTCGTGAAGAACACGGACTTACTTTTCCCTAATAAACTGCCACTATTAAGGACGATGTTCACAGCATTACATAAATTACAATTTAAGATATGCATTACACCAAGTTATTTGGCGATTTGTTAAAAAGAGTACAATGAAACTGTGAAAAACGAGTACAATGAAACTGTGAAAAACGAGTACAATGAAACTGTGAAAAACGAGTACAATGAAACTGTGAAAAACGAGTACAATGAAACTGTGAAAAACGAGTACAATGAAACTGTGAAAAACGAGTACAATGAAACTGTGAAAAACGAGTACAATGAAACTGTGAAAAACGAGTACAATGAAGATTTGTAAGGTTGGATGATTGGTGAGAATGGGAGATTGGTGAGAATGGATGACTGGTGAGGGTGAATCACTTCGAAAGGTGGGGCCAGAATGGATGATTGGCGATTGGGAACGAGTAGCAACATGATAAATCCTAGTGGATGCCTGTTGCAGAGAGTGGAGTGACAAGCACGACAATCAATCAATATATCAACAAATTTACCGAGCAACTTTAAACATTAAAATAATTTACACTGTCAAAATGTGGCTCTGTCTGTTTCAGCTAAATGAAATGAACTAGAAATACTTGATTTAACTTTTCTTGCTACCAAATCACACACACGTACACACACACACACACACACACACACACACACACACACACACACACACACACACACACACACACACACACAGGGGTCTGGTAGCTGAGTGAACAGCATGCAGAACTCGTAATTCTGTGGCGCGGGTTCGATTCCCGGATTCTGTCTGTTTCAGCTAAATGAAATGAACTAAAAATACTTGATTTAACTTTTCTTGCTACCAAATCACACACACACACACACACACACACACACACACACACACACACACACACACACACACACACACACACACACACACACAGGGGTCTGGTAGCTGAGTGAACAGCATGCAGGTCTCGTAAATTTGTGGTCCGGGTTCGATTCCCGGACCAGGCAGAAACAAATGGGCAAAGTTTCTTTCACCCTGAATGCCCCCCTGTTACCTAGCAGTAAATAGGTACCTGGGAGTTAGACAGCTGTTACGGGCTGCTTCCTGGTGTGTGTGTGTGTGTGTGTGTGTGTGTGTGTGTGTGTGTGTGTGTGTGTGTGTGTGTGTGTGTGTGTGTGTGTGTATGTGTGTGTGTGTGTGTGTGTGTGTGTGTGTGTGTGTGTGTGTGTGTGTGATGTGGGGAAAAAAAAGTAGTTAGTAAACAGTTGATTGAAAGTTGAGAGGCGGGCCGAAAGAGCAAAGCTCAACCTCCGCATGGGCAACTAGGTGAATACACCTAGATGAATACAACTAGGTGAATACAACTAGGTGAATACAACTAGGTGAATACAACTAGGTGAATACAACTAGGTGAATACACAGGACAGAAGGCAATAATGGAAACACTCTGCCCAATATCGAAACTTTCACGTTGATACTTTTATTTTCGCCCATTTTATTCACTTGTTGCCACCGTAACAGCACGAGACCAAACCCGCCTTAATGTCACGAATTGTAGAGAAGTTGCATTGCAAGTTGTGTTTATTAAGTTCACATAAATGAAACATATTACTAAATGGGCGCCATTTGTAGGGGGAGAGAGAGAGAGAGAGAGAGAGAGAGAGAGAGAGAGAGAGAGAGAGAGAGAGAGAGAGAGAGAGAGAGAGAGAGAGAGAGAGAGAGAGAGAGAGAGATATAGAGAGAGACAGAGAGAGAGAGAGAGACAGAGAGAGAGAGAGAGAGAGAGAGAGAGAGAGAGAGAGAGAGAGAGAGAGAGAGAGAGAGAGAGAGAGAGAGAGAGAGAGAGAGAGAGAGACAGACAGAGAGAGAGAGAGAGACAGAGAGAGAGAGAGAGAGAGAGAGAGAGAGAAAGAGAAAGAGAGAGAGAGAGAGAGAGAGAGAGAGAGAGAGAGAGAGAGAGAGAGAGAGAGAGAGATAGAGAGAGAGATAGAGAGAGATAACTGGATGGTTGAGAGGTAATCCTGTAAAACATTATTTTTCATCACGTCTACACAGGGAAATAATCAGTACTGAGAGTAACGAAGCGGCAATTCAAGACATATGTACAGCAGGTACCCGGAACAGCCAACTGCTTATAAGAAGCTGAAGTGAATTATCTCAAAGTTAACGATGTATGACTCAGTGGGCCGCCAGGGATTACCCCCATGAAGCTGATGACAAACGTGTATGATTGATTCATTATTTAGATGAGACTTTCAGCGCCGTGGAGAGGGGGGGACTTGCTGCCTGGTTAACAGCTTCTCCCCCGAATCAACCTACCCTGGCTTGGCCACTCCAGACCGACAACCAGAGCGCAACTCCATAGTCTCCTGAGACTGATGGATGCCTACTGCTTCTTCACCACAAGCAAATAATGGAAGCAAAATACATGTGATTGTGGATGAAATACACCAAGCAGTGAATTAATGTGAAATTGCATTTAGACTATGTATTAAATGTTTATTTTTTTTTTACCATCTTGAGGTTATCTTGAGTTGATTTCGGGGCTTTAGTGTCCCCGCGGCCCGGTCCTAGACCAGGCCTCCACCCCCAGGAAGCAGCCCGTGACAGCTGACTAACTCCCAGGTACCTATTTACTGCTAGGTAACAGGGGCATTCAGGGTGAAAGAAACTTTGCCCATTTGTTTCTGCCTCGTGCGGGAATCGAACCCGCGCCACAGAATTACGAGTCCTGCGCGCTATCCACCAGGCTACGAGGCCACAGGCTACGAGGCCACCATCGTTATTAAAACGTTTCAACAACGTAACAAAAGCCTAAATAACGTTATGGATACGTTTAGTATTTGATAGGCGAGGATACATATCCATGCTCCAGTGGCGTTCATTTCAATATTCTAGGGGGCCAGATTCACGAAGCAGTTACGCAAGCACTTACGAACGTGTACATCTTTTCTCCATCTTTGGCGGCTTTGTTTACAGTTATTAAACAGTTAATGAGCTCCGAAGCACTAGAAGGTTATTTATAACAATAACAACAGTTGATTGGGAAGTTTTCATGCTTGTAAACTGTTTAAATAATGTAACCAAAGCCATCAAAGATTGAGGAAAGATGTACACGTTCGTAAGTACTTGCGTAACTGCTTTGTGAATCTGGCCCCCTAGAATAGGTTCCAAAATTACCACAGCATCCATGCTATCTTATCTTGAGGTTATCTTGAGATGATTTCCGTTTTTTTAGTGTCCCCGCGGCCCGGTCCTCGACCAGGCCTCCACCCCCAGGAAGCAGCCCGTGACAGCTGACTAACATCCAGGTACCTATTTTAATGCTAGGTAACAGGGGCATAGGATGAAAGAAACTCTGCCCATTGTTTCTCTCCGGCGTCCGGGATCGAACCCGGGACCACACACATTCTGCGTCATCTCCATTCTCCCAACTAAATCAAAATCAACAGTAGAGAAAAGACGACAGACATCCATGATTTACATGGATGTCTGTCCATGTAAATCAAGGAATGATTTAAAATGTAAATGATTCCATGTAAAAAAAGGAATGCCATTGGCAATTTACATAGCCAATGGCATTCCTCTTTCTGGAACTAAACAGCCAAAGGACATGAAGGACAAAGGGCTTAAACTCTCTTTCATGACAGCACAAAAGTCCTAAAGATTTTTAATTTTTTTATTTTTTTTTTTTTGTCAATTTTTAAGAAGAACGAAATTTCAGATTTTTGGTATTTTTGTTTCCTTGAAAGGCTTATCATACAAGACCTATATTCTGAAATGTTTATAATTTTTTTTACATATATATATGCCATTATTAGAAAATGAATCATAACTCCCTTTTTTTCAACATATTTTGCAAATAGAAAGTTATTCTAACCTATAATAACCGATTTCCGCTATAAAATAGCGGAAATCACATCCCCCGTTTGATACTTTATGAAACTCACAGAAATAAATGCAAGATAGTTTGTCTCTATCCACACTGTCAATTCCTCTGAGAATTTTGTAGGTGGTAATCATGTCTCCCTCAACACGTTTGTCTTCCTTAGCACGTGGTGTGTGTGTGTGTGTGTGTGTGTGTGTGTGTGTGTGTGTGTGTGTGTGTGTGTGTGTGTGTGTGTGTGTGTGTGTGTGTGTGTGTGTGTGTGTATGTGTGTGTGCAGAAATGTCTGGAAATCACCAACGAGACTCGTTTTCAATATTTCCATCCCCAATATATCAAAATTTTTCGATTGCAAATATTTTTTTGTAGAAACTCTGACCAGATATTTAATAACAATGCTCCTCATTCTTTGTTATTATTTGGTTTCAGTCTTAATTTCAAACAGAATACACAGCCACGCGAATGTGAAATTTAGTTTAGAATCCCACTTAACCTTCAGCAAATGGTATATTTTCTTTTCCCGATTTCCAGATGTGAAATTTCCAGATGTGAAGCTGCAATGAGCAGGGAAAATATTTTCACGACGCAATTAAGGCTTGAATGAAAATTAATTGGACGGTAATTTTCGATTCGAAGCATGAGGACAGAAGAGCTGCTTTTGAAGAAGACTTTGCCAGGCTTACGTATTCAGGAGAATTATCGCCAAGACTTGTTTGTATAGACGAATTAGCGAAATAAAAAGGAAATTAGGTCTCTAACTTCATAGAGACCTAGAGCGTGAAGATATAATGTGCTATGTTAGCTGCATTTGAGTAAATTATTTGAGATATCGAGGTAGAACCTCAATTTGCAAACGTTGTCTCCTCGTGGTAGCGTTGCTTGGGTTATCTTGAGGTTATCTTGAGATGATTTCGGGGCTATTTAGTGTCCCCGCGGCCCGGTCTCCGACCAGGCCTCATCCCCAGGAAGCAGCCCGTGACAGCTGACTAACACCCAGGTACCTATTTTTACTGCTAGGTAACAGGGGCATAGGGTGAAAGAAACTCTGCCCAATGTTTCTCGCCGGCACCTGGCATCGAACCCAGGACCACAGGATCACAAGTCCAGTGTGCTGTCCGCTCGGCCGACCGGCTCCCCGGTCGGGTCACTCAAACAACTGACTGCGTCCCCACGCACACACATGACACACAACCACACACTAAACCATCACATGATCCATATTTCTGGAGACTGTGTGATGAGGCAGTCAAGTTACGCTTGGCTCTACGCAGTTCATTCATTTGACCACCATTCATTGATGATTTGTAATGCCGTGTTGATCAACAGACCATCAGCTCTACGCAGTTCATTCATTAGACCCCCATTCATTGATGATTTGTAATGCCGTGTTGATCAACAGACCAACAACAACAACACGGACGTTTCGCGTGGCATTTAAATTGAAAGAATATGGCGGATATGTTGAAGCTACTCATTCATGGCTCGAAGTATTAAACAAATTATATTTGTTACTGTTGAAAACTCATTATATATATATATATATATATATATATATATATATATATATATATATATATATATATATATATATATATATATATATAATATATATATATATATTACATATAAACGGTTGAACAATAACCTGTTTTCATACACATGGTTTTAAGCGTTACTATTTTCATAGATAGGAGGGTTAGGGAACTTTCAGAGAATGTAGAGTTAAAGGTGTTAGGAACTTTCAGAGAATGTAGAGTTAAAGGTGTTAGGAATTTTCAGAGAATGTAGAGTTAAAGGTGTTAGGAATTTTCAGAGAATGTAGAGTTAAAGGTGTTAGGAACTTTCAGAGAATGTAGAGTTAAAGGTGTTAGGAATTTTCAGAGAATGTAGAGTTAAAGGTGTTAGGAATTTTCAGAGAATGTAGAGTTAAAGGTGTAAGGAACTTTCAGAGAATGTACAGTTAAAGGTGTTAGGAACTTTCAGAGAATGTACAGTTAAAGATGTAAGGAACTTTCAGAGAATGTAGAGTTAAAGGTGTTAGGAACTTTCAGAGAATGTAGAGTTAAAGGTGTTAGGAACTTTCAGAGAATGTAGAGTTAAAGATGTAAGGAACTTTCAGAGAATGTACAGTTAAAGGTGTTAGGAACTTTCAGAGAATGTACAGTTAAAGGTGTTAGGAACTTTCAGAGAATGTAGAGTTAAAGGTGTTAGGAACTTTCAGAGAATGTAGAGTTAAAGGTGTTAGGAACTTTCAGAGAATGTAGAGTTAAAGATGTAAGGAACTTTCAGAGAATGTACAGTTAAAGGTGTTAGGAACTTTCAGAGAATGCAGAGTTAAAGGTGTTAGGAACTTTCAGAGAATGTAGAGTTAAAGATGTAAGGAACTTTCAGAGAATGTAGAGTTAAAGGTGTTAGGAACTTTCAGAGAATGTAGAGTTAAAGGTGTTAGGAACTTTCAGAGAATGTAGAGTTAAAGGTGTTAGGAACTTTCAGAGAATGCAGAGTTAAAGGTGTTAGGAACTTTCAGAGAATGTAGAGTTAAAGATGTAAGGAACTTTCAGAGAATGTAGAGTTAAAGATGTAAGGAACTTTCAGAGAATGTAGAGTTAAAGGTGTTAGGAACTTTCAGAGAATGTAGAGTTAAAGGTGTTAGGAACTTTCAGAGAATGTAGAGTTAAAGGTGTTAGGAACTTTCAGAGAATGCAGAGTTAAAGGTGTTAGGAACTTTCAGAGAATGTAGAGTTAAAGATGTAAGGAACTTTCAGAGAATGTAGAGTTAAAGGTGTTAGGAATTTTCAGAGAATGAAAAGTTAAAGATGTAAGGAACTTTCAGAGAATGTACAGTTAAAGGTGTTAGGAACTTTCAGAGAATGCAGAGTTAAAGGTGTTAGGAACTTTCAAAAAATACAGATTTAAAAGATTTAAAGAACTTTCAGGAAATGCAGAGTTAAGGGGTTTAAGGAACTAAGAATGCAAAATTGATGGTTTCAGGAACTTTTATAAGCTTGTAAAAGAATGATTTGAGAAACTTTAAAGTCAAATGAATCCTGTACTCTGCAACATGGGACGTGGGTCTTGTAACCTCCTCCTATGCACCATTTAATATCATGTTAAATCAAAGCAAATGTAGGAATGATCTACGACGCTTCAGACTAATAGACAGGAATTAAACAAGTAATGTTTTTCAGAACGGGAATTTACATTTCGGAATTTCAATTAGTGAGGAATTCGTCACTTACAGTTGGTAAAAAAAAATCCAAATTCATCAAGGTATAGCATGCACTGAAATAAGGGAATATAATATAAAATCTGAAGAAATTGATTGGCTCTTAAGTCCTCGGCTGGCTCGATCCCCCCCCCCATGGCAGGACGGAAACGTTTGGGCAACGTTTTCCTTTTACGTAAGGCCGATGTTAAACTAGCAGTAAATAGGCACCTGTGCAGTTAGACAAATGTTGTGGGTTGTATCCTGGGGAATGATTAGTAGTTGAATTTGTATACACTTGCAGATTACAACTATTGGCTAATTAATGCAATGATTCAGTTACTGTATGAATCTTAATGTTTTTTGGGGCGTAACTGTGCATTGAATTTATTTCAACATCTTTCGTTTTTAACCCTTGAGTTTTGTTGACATATTCTGAGGGTTCGTCCATAATTCTCTGGCTCATTTGAGTCTTAAATTTCCATAAATTTTCATTCATTCCTCAATTTTATTTTTCGTTTTCATGTCCCTTCTGCTTCTCTTTTCTCCAGTAGTAAGGGTGAAGTCTCTCAACTTATTCATCTTGATTTCAGAGCAAGCCTTGTTGCCTGTCTTTGTACTCCCTCTAGTTGTTGTATATGAGTTTATGCTGATGCTGCGTGCTCAAAGGTTGGTCTCACGTATGTTGCATACATCAATCTAAAGACGGCCTGTATCTTGGTTCCCGAAGGCAATCATGATTTTAATATACTACAGACGTTATTCCACTGATGTGAAGCTCTGATGAAGGATACTGTGTTCCTTTGATCTTCTTGTCCTTATCGAACCCTCTTAACTTTTCAGTTTTCAGAGTTGAATTCTGGAAGCCATTTCTGAAATCAAGTTTAGATCCTCTGTTTTAACTCTGCTAATTATTTCCACTGACTGGAAGTTATTGTAAATTTGAGACATGTTTAGGACCAAAACCGGTTCTTTGTTGTCCTTCGCTTCTGACCAGTCAACACTTCGACATCTCTCCTCTCACTATGACCCTCTGGATCCTGTCCGAGAGGTACTCCATCTCTTGTCTCGAATTTGCATAAAAGTCTCTTGTGTGGAATGATTACTGCTTTCTGGCAGTTCAGGAAAATGCGTTCTACCCACATATCACAGCCACAAACACCTGTTCACTATTCTTTCTTATAATTCCTTTGACACTGTTTACCCGAACAAATCCACAAGGGCAGTGACGAGGATTCGAACCTGCGTCTGGGCGCATCCCAGACACTGCCTTAAGTCTCTTATAAATAATAAATCCATGTCTCTTATAAATAATATTCTCGTCAAATTCCATGCTCCTTTTAACCGGCAATGCCGCATCTTTCTTTCAGTTCATCAACCTTGTTTTTCATACAATCAGCTTTGAACCTTTAGACTCTCTGCATTTACTTTAGTTTATCACCCTCTCTCAAGGTGCCCCGATCTTAGAGGATCATGCTGGGATCAGAGAGTGGGATGGAACAGGGGATGGGTTTTCTCAGACACTGGATAAAGGTTGGATTGGAGAGGATATTGGAAAGAGAGCAGTAGATAGGGAAGATTCGTTAGGTAAGGAGTTAGGAAAGGTGGGGAAGGGGGGGGGGAAGAAAACGTCTCGTTCAACTCATTCTTTCAACTAATACGTTTCATCTCTACATTATGGTCCCAAACGTCCAATTTACAAAGTACTATGAAAAAATAGTGCCTAACAAAATTCCACGTTTTCTATGCATTGGGTAAGTAAGGTTAAGTGAGTTGCTTATTTACCTACGTTTCTGGTTAGGTTAACCCATTGCATTTTGAACGTAGTGGGAAATCAAGACAACGGGCTGGTCACAGATTTACATACCCACTACCAAGGGGGTTTATCGCGTCACGTGTCTATAACACAACGTAAGATAATCTTAGGAATATAGAAGTTATGATTCTGCTCTCTATCTGACCCTCTTCTTCAGTGTATTAGCAGAATAGTGGATACTGATCAAACTGTTGCAGTGTTGCAACCTTAATTAGAACCAAATTAAATTTCCAGAATTAAATATATATATATATATATATATATATATATATATATATATATATATATATATATATATATATATATATATATATATATATATATCAATATCACTTATAACTACCTATTAACTATAACTAATACTTTCAACATAACACTAGACACAGGAGAGCTGCCTGGAAACAGGGAAATATTCGTCCAGTATTCAAGAAAAGGAACAGACGTGAATCACTAAAGTATAGACCAGTGTCCCTTGCATCTATCCCATGCAAAATACTGCAATACATTGCTCGTCTCACACAAGTAGCAGCTCCACATGCAGGGGACTTCCTATTAACAACCCCTAATACTGGCAACTGGCACAATTCTCACACCACACGCCCTCCGAATTGCTGTGGCGCGAAAAAGGATTATAGGAAACTTGAAGATTAAATTTTGTAATAGAATAGAATGAAAAAATCCTGCTTATCAAATTAGTCTGACAGAGTCATCAAAATAAGATAATTACAAATGAGTATAATTTCTCTTTTGTGTCAATCAGAAATATTTTAATACATTTCTTTACAAGGGACTAATGCTCAAGATGTAGAGACAGACGAGGAGAAAAAGAAACCCCTCTGAACAAGGAAAAGGAATGCCATACAGACAAGAAACAAAGGGTCATAGTTAAAGAGGATATATTAGGTTGGAGATAATTGACAGTGAGATTCTCCAGGGCTCTAATGCCCCTTTGAAATGTACATAAATGACCAAACAGAGGGAGTGAGCTCATATGTCAATGTTTGCAGATGATGAAAAGTTAATGAGAGTAAGAACTTTGGTGGAATGCAGAATTTAGCAAGAAGTCTTTTAACAAATTTGAGAAATGAACAGTTGTAATTATACATAATAATCAAATTGTTTCAGCAATTATATATAACACAGTAAATCCCACGCTGTCTTGAGAAAGCACTTTGTCATATATATGACAAAGTGTTTTCCCCATGACAAGGTTCTTAAAAGACTCTTTACAACCGCAGGAGAGCCTAAGTTTAAAGGTTGGTGAACATTAAATATCCCTGCTTGACGACCTGTTCCCTTTGACCCCATTAGGTCCCATTTGTGTACAAGCGTCAGCATAAACAACCCAGCGGGTTTTCTTCCTATTGGGGAGTGTTATACATGCTGCTACAGTGACATGTTCCCTCATAGAATAAGTGATGCTGCCCAACAAACGCGATTTTCGAACAAAAAAAAACTGTGTAACAGGGGGCACTGATGGAGAGAGAGAGAGAGAGAGAGAGAGAGAGAGAGAGAGAGAGAGAGAGAGAGAGAGAGAGAGAGAGAGAGAGAGAGAGAGAGAGAGAGAGAGAGAGAGAGAGGTTTCGACCCAGGAGAAGGGGTAGAAATAGTAGGATAGGTAAAAGGGAGGTGGAGGAGGGGGAAGAATGAGAGGGCATGACTCATGATCTAAGTGCTGGGTGGAGGTCAAAGGTCGCAATGGGTCACTGCATTGTGAAAGGAATATGTGTGTTTGTGTGTGTGTGTGTGTGTGCGCGTGTGCGTGTGTGTATGTGTGTGTGTGTGTTTGTGTGTGTGTGTATTCTAATTACTAACTAGTAATTCATTTAGCATCAGCGTGTTCATGCTATCGAATGATATCCAACTCTCAGCTGAAATGACGTCGTCAAGGATTGCGCGAGAAGGCAGCGACGTGCATGCGTAAACAACGACCTTATATACGCAGTGGCGTACGTCCCCTCGTTAGCATAGCATATGCATGCGTCGTGTGGCCCAGTGGTCGACGTTCCAGACTCGCAATCGTCGGGATCCCGTAATTAATTCCTCTATGCCGGACAGAAATGGGCGCGTTTCCATAGATTAGAAACCCAGGAGTTGGGCAGCTGTTGTGGGTTGCATCTTGTGGAGGGTCAGTTGTTTGACCAATGGGGGAGGATGGAGAATGAGCGTGGCAGGGGAAAGGGAGGAGCGTGGCAGGGGGGAAGGGGGAAATGGAGCATAAACAAGTTGGGTGGCGCTGGGCACCTCAGTCGCCCTTTAGACGCGTGAGGGGTTACACGCGCCGTCCCTCGCTCTCTCTCCTCGCCCCCAAACACACGCACACGCACACGCACCCAAGTGGCGGCAGGTGGCAACACTAAGTCTCTTCACCTCTCATGTTGAGTGGCACAGTGGGCATGATTCAGGCACTGTATCAGTGCCTGTCATGCATGTATGACAGTCAAACTCATCATCAGCTTGTGAGATAAAGATCACCTGTTGCATGACCAAATGGGTGACTCACGTGTGTCTGTGCAACATAGGTAACGTGTAACAAACAAACAAGTACATTTTGTCCATTGAACATGTGAACATTACTGGTTAGCCGGCAGTGTGTTCAGTGCGAATCATGACGATAAACAGTTCGTCGTCGTCGTGGGGCGTCGGAGCCCCCGCGTCGATACCCGCTAGCTATAGCCTCAACGACACGTTGCTCGTCGGAGGCTTCCACCTGGACGACAACGTCACGCTGGACGACGACAACGCCAGCTTGCCCTGGGACAACGCGACGACCCGTAACCCCAACATCCTCTCCTACCCCACGGCCCAAGCGATATTCTACATAGAATACCTCACCATCTTCCTGCTCGGGGTGTTCGGTAATTGCCTCGTCTGTTACGTCGTTTTCCGCAACAAGCACATGCAGAATGTCACCAACTACTTCATCACCAATTTGGCCCTGGCGGACATATTGTTGTGCGTGTTGGCAGTGCCCTTCACTCCTCTCTACACCTTCATGGGTCAGTGGATGTTCGGCCGACTCCTGTGTCACCTGGTGACTATGGCACAAGGCACCAGTGTCTACGTCTCGACCCTCACGCTCATGTCTATCGCCATCGACAGGTTCTTCGTGATAATCTACCCGTTTCGACCGCGTCTTCGACTGTCGATATGCTATCTCATAATCATTAGCATCTGGCTCTTCTCCATTTCGGCCACGCTGCCGTATGCGCTCTACGTCAGACAAGTGGAGTATCAGGACAGGTATTACTGCGAGGAGCTGTGGCCTTCAGAGTCCATCCGGCAGGTGTTTAGTGGATTCACCGCCATCATGCAGTTCGTCGTTCCCTTCATCATCATCCTCTACTGCTACGTGAAGATCTCCGTGCGCATGAACGAGCGCGTCAGGGCCAAGCCGGGGACCAAGAGCTCCAGAAAGGAAGAAGCGGATCGGGATCGAAAGCGCCGGACGAACCGGATGCTCATAGCGATGGTCACGATCTTCGGCACTTCGTGGCTACCAGTGAACGTGGTGCATCTGGTGGGCGACTACTACGCGCCGGCCAGCGAGTGGGGCTATTACAACCTGTGCTTCTTCATCACACACGTAGTGGCCATGTCTTCGACGTGTTATAACCCATTTCTTTACGCTTGGCTCAACGAAAATTTCCGAAAGGAGTTCCAGCTTGTGTTGCCTTGCTTCCAGCAGGCGCCTTCGAAGGACCGCGTGGGCCAGTGGCGCTCAGAGAGGACCTGCAATGGCAACGATACCCAGCAGGAGACCCTTCTGCAGCCAGGGGCCGGCGGAGGCACCGCTGGGGGCTCTATCAGATCCATGAGTCGCCAGGTCTCCACCACCCAGGAGAGTCCGGCTAAGGTGATGACACCAGCCACCGTGGAGAGTCACCCCATGACTACCTTCACCCAGGCGTCAACACACAACAACGGCGACACTCATGACCAGGCCGTACAGCCCCTGGTCAACGGAGAGGCCTCAGAGTATGTGTAAACACAGGTATGTCAAGGACAAAATTCATTTAATACCTAAATTTAAAATCTGTTTGATGTCTGGTGACGAGAAATCCGTCGTGTCCTAATTGCTGTAAACTTTAATTCGTCGGAAATGAAATGGCGATCGCTAACAATTCAACACCATTAAAATTTTTAATCCCGAAGGAGGATGAGAGGGGGCGGGGAATTCCTTTCATAAGCGCTCAGGACGGACTGAAACGCTCTCGCTTACACATATGTGGGGTTGGATTATTTCCTTTCAGCTCGTTATTGTAATTTATTTTCTTCATAACCCTTTAGAGGTCAACCGGAATTCGGATGCTTAACGTCTAATGACTGGTTTTTCTCCCAACATAATCCCCTCAAAAAAATATAGGTGATTAGGTTAAGTCTAAACAAATTCAAATAATATCAGGACAATAACACGGAAATACAATACAATATAACATAGAAAGTTATAAACAACAGAACTGCCTTGTTCTTTTTGGATTAAAATCATAATATCTTAGTCTCTATTTATGGTTAGAAACATCGTAAAAATAATTCCACACTACAAATATACACAATTTTAATCCCCCAAATATATATATATGAAAAATATAACGTAGGCTACATATTTTCATTAAAAGTTAAATTTCATTAAAAGAACTAGCATTTTTTTTACTATTAAGTTATACACGTTTCAACAAACATATAATGTAGGAGAAAATATACATATCTCTCTTGTATTAATTCACTAAAAAATATTACTATGAATAATAAATAATGATTTAGAGCCGTTTCCATAGTAAATGTATAGTTATTCTTGTTTGGTTTGTGAAAGGAAAAAGAAAAAAATATTTTTTCATATATATTTTTGGGGGATTAAAAATGTGAATATTTTTAATGTAGAATCATTTTTACGATGTTTCTAACCATAAAAAGAGACTAAGATATTATGATTTTAATCCAATAATAGTTAAATAAAATTTTCAGCCGTTGTTAACTAATGATTTTTAATTCAAAGATGCGCAATAAGAAGCGTCTATAAATTAGAAAAATCACTATGATTAACCAGCGGCATTTTACGCCACAAGCACCAGCCGGCAGCTTGCTCAACAGAAACCATGCACTGAGAGTTGAAAAACCAGAGCGTCAAATGGAAAGCTCTTTCTCATTCTCAAAATTGACATGTGCTGTTGACACAATCTGGTTGAGCATCAGCAAGAATCCTCTCCTGGTTCCCAGTGGGTTATCTCGGTAACTGTAGCAGCGTTTCTATGCAGTTCTCAGTTAACTCATCACTCGGTTTCTGTTCAGCAATCCAGTCACTGTGTCGTCGTTTCCAGTCAACTATTTTAGTCGTTTACAATTTCGTGTGTGTGTGTGTGTGTGTGTGTGTGTGTGTGTGTGTGTGTGTGTGTGTGTGTGTGTGTGTGTGTGTGTGTGTGTGTGTGTGTACTCACCTAGTTGTACTCACCTAGTTGTGTTTGCGGGGGTTGAGCTCTGCCTCTTTGGTCCCGCCACTCAACCGTCAATCAACAGGTGTACAGGTTCCTGAGCCTATTGGGCTCTATCATATCTACACTTGAAACTGTGTATGGAGTCAGCCTCCACCACATCGCTTCCTAATGCATAATGTGTGTGTGTGTGTGTGTGTGTGTGTGTGTGTGTGTGTGTGTGTGTGTGTGTGTGTGTGTGTGTGTGTGTGTGTGTAATTTTTCGAAATTTCCAGAGTTCTACTCCAGCAGCTTTGCCTGTAGTGAACCTTTCCTAGTGATTACATGGAAAGTGAAGCTGATTGTCATCGTGGCCTGAAGCAGTCACAACCATGTTGATCTGTCTATTGCAGCAAAAATATATTTCAAGTTCCCCCCTCTTGACAGCTTCCACTGTTGTTCCAGCGATACTTTTGTAATTTTTTTTATGCTGGCAGGAAATTGAACAGCCACAGGCCCCTATTGTTTGTTCTGTGTTCTAATTGAACTTTCGGCACCTTGACATTTCATGAGATGCATTTGACTCTTTCTATCGCATCTCTCACTTCAGAACGTTGCAAATTTTAATGTCCAGGATTAGAACATGAACTTCCAGTATTTTTCACGAGTATATTATATCTCTAGTCGAAGGAGTATAGTATGGGTTTAAGTCAGTTTCAGTAGTTTAAATGGTTGTTGACCAGACCACACACTAGAAGGTGAAGGGATGACGACGTTTCGGTCCGTCCTGGACCATTCTCAAGTCGATTGTGTGACTTGAGAATGGTCCAGGACGGACCGAAACGTCGTCGTCCCTTCACCTTCTAGTGTGTGGTCTGGTCAACATACTTTAGCCACGTTATTGTGACTCCTCGCCTGTTTAAATGGTTCATTTAGTGCTTGGTAGGTAGTCAAGGATCTTTGTACATTTTCCAGCTCTGCCATTTCGCCTATCTGGAAAGGGTGTATTTGAGGACCGAATAATATCCCATACAAGATAATACAACTGCTTTATGTTTTGAGTGATTTCATCATCCACCTTATCATTTGTCTGCCTGTTGTTCTAATGCCTTTGAAGTGATAACTTCAAGTGATAACTTTACTTCTGGTGCCTTCCCTTGTGATCTTTAATTATCAGATCTTCTGATATTATGATTTCAAGATCACTGACATTTCTGTCACTTCTGTTAATGAGATCCGACTTTGTCTTGTATCCTGTAATACTTTTAAGGTTTTCGTATGTCATATTCAGAAGTAATTGAAATCTGTCACTGTTGGGTATCGTAAATACTGGTGTTGTCTCCTGCAGCATGGAGGGTAGCTAACGTAGTCCAGTTTCAGTAAACAATAAAAAAATAACAAACAAAAATGTGGATGGTGGAGATACTCCGGGCATGTTAAACTTTTACTTAATTGGTTTAATACAGATATTGGAGAAGCTACTTGAAGATAAGAATATAAGAGCCTGAGGATAAATGAAACTGCAGAATTAATTAATACTTCCGTATTTAATAATACATATTCAAAAGGATGTATTATTATCCTTCTAGTATTATGTATGTATAATGGTGCCTCTGAATATGTATTATTAAATGCGAAAGTACTTAAGGAATTTCCTGTCTTAATCCTTCCTTCGTGGTCTGACACTGTCACATTGCTCATCACGTGTTAATTTCTTCGTGATTTACCCGAGTTTAACATATAATTCTATCTCTATATATTTGCATCTTTCCAAAACCAATTATAAAATCCATTTTAGAGTTCTTAAATCGATTCCGGATGAAGGTCTAATTGATACAGCTTTTAAGTCTTATCACACCATATCACTTTATTTATTTATTTTTTGTTAGCACGGGTACCTATTTTTTGTTACCCAGGTACCTATTTTAGCAGTAAAATAGGTACCTGGGTGTTAGTCAGCTGTCACGGGCTGCTTCCTAGGGGTGGAGGCCTGGTCAAAGACCGGGCCGCGGGGACACTAAAAAAAAAGCCCAGAAATCATCTCAAGATAACCTCAAGATAACGGGTTCCTAAGAGTTTTACGTGCAATCTTAAACTGCTATGATAAGCACGCAACACCTGGGCGCGACTCTCGCTCTGAGAAAATCAGAACCCAAGATCGATTTTCTACGCGATTTAGTCCCAAGCGGTGATTGCCAGCCTCCAGCATCCTCCCACACGTTGGAGATCAGATGATATTTTTCATCTCATGCCTCTCTCTCCCCATCCTCTACACCCACAGCCTCTCTCATCCTTCGCAGCCTTGAGGCATATTGATATTTTTTTCCATGCTTCCTTCCCTTCACAGCCTTGCAAGAACGATGGAGACAAACAGCGTCTAGATCTCATTTCCTTCGAATCAGTCCAAGCAACTCTTGCATCTTGTGGAGTCTTGGATGCTCCGTGAATCAGGCACGGGGTCAAGTTCAGGTAGATTTTTTGTTTTGTTAATACGTTTGCTTTTTTTGCGTTTATGTTATCGTGATTTAATGGCTTGTGTCCTCCTTCCGTTACGGAACGTCTGCTTGCTTTATGCTTCTTTGAGTTTGATGGAAGTGGGGATGATTGATGAAAAGAAGCTAAGAATATTTTTTACAGATAGACCCCTCTTTCTCACACACACACACACACACACACACACACACACACACACACACACACACACACACACACACACACACACACACACACACGATGCTTCCTGGGTGTGGGTGTGTGTGTGTGGTAGGGAAAAAAACATTAGGTAGTAACAGTTGATTGATTGACAGTTGAAAGGCAGGCCGAAAGAGCAGAGTTCAACCCCTGCAAGCACAACTTGGTGAATACACGCATGCACACACACACACACACACACACACACACACACACACACACACACACACACACACACACACATACACACACACACACACACACACACACACACACACACACACACACACACACACACACACACACACACACGGGCCTGGTAGCCTGGTGGATAGCGCACAGGGCCCGTAATTCTGTGACGCGGGTTCGATTCCCGCACCAGGCAGAAACAAATGGGCAAAATTTCTTTCACCCTTAATGCCCCTGTTACCTAGCAGTAAATAGGTACCTGGGAGTTAGACAGTTGTCACGGGCTGCTTCCTGGTGTGTGTGTGTGTGTGTATATGGTGTGGAGAAAAAAAAAGTAGTTAGTAAACTGTTGATTGACAGTTGATAGGCGGGCCGAAAGAGCAAAGCTCAACCCCCGCAAACACAACTAGGTGAATACAACTAGGTGAATACACACAAGTTAGAAAGGCGGGGTTCAAGAGCTAATAATTCGATTCTGCAGACACAAATACATAGTATGTACACACACATATACATACGCACACACATACACATACCACACACACACACACACACTCACATAAATTCCCCCACATACATAAGCCTTAATCAACTTACGTACATACCTATACGCACATAAAACCCAAACCAATCCACACACAGAAGCATCCACTCGCCCAAACACACAAACTCAATCAAACACATATTTGCTAATGACTCAAACATTAAGAAACTATTGAATACTGGAAGAAACTTCAAGATTTCCTGAATAACCCGAAGAAATGATACAAAAAGTGGCTAAATGGTACAAAAAGTGGCTACTAGAATTTAACTCAAGCAAGTGTAAAGTCATGGTTCTGAAACGGAATACAAGCTATCAACCGAGAGAGGAAACCCTCCTGGGACTGGATAACGCACTTATCCTTCTCCTGAATCCCACATCATGTGGCACATGCAAGGATTACCAACATAACTTCTGCTTTTTGAAATCTGAAAAGAGGAACTCTACAGCATCGGCTCCTTAACTCGGTAAACACAGAATGTCTCTGAAGTTTAGAAGGATGGCACCAGAGGAGCGAGAAATTAATTACGACGAAATTACATCGAATTAATTAAATTGAGTGTAAATTAATTACACCCAAGGAAATAAACCTCACTGTCTTCGAAAACGTAATAAATCAAGCGAGACATGATTACCACATACAAAATTCTCAGAGGGACCAGGCAGGATAGACAAGAACAGCTTTTGCAATATATGGTACGTGATAGAGTAGAGAATACAGTAAGTAGAATACACCAAGAGGTGAAGTGGTGGAGGCAGGCTATTAAATACATAGCTACAGATAAAGATATATAGCTCATTCGATTGAGAGGCGGGATCAATGGGCTGAAGCTCATCCCCCTTCAAGAATAATTAGTTAAATACTTTTATGTTGATAAGGTGAGTGTGTGTGTGTGTGTGTGTGTGTGTGTGTGTGTGTGTGTGTGTGTGTGTGTGTGTGTTTCAGAAAAACATATAAATGATATTTATATTTTTTCGTTTCGAATATATGTTACTTTGTGAATTCTCTTGATTCTACGGTAAATTAAAACGATGGAAAACACATTATGAAAAATAGTCACTAAATACTTGAAAAGTGGAGAGAGAGAGAGAGAGAGAGAGAGAGAGAGAGACTGAGAGACTGAAAGAAAGAGAGAGAGAGAGAGAGAGACTGAGAGAGAGAGAGAGAGAGAGAGAGAGAGAGAGAGAGAGAGAGAGAGAGAGAGAGAGAGAGAGAGAGAGAGAGAGAGAGAGAGAGAGAGAGAGAGAGAGACTGAGAGAGAGAGAGAGAGAGAGAGAGAGAGAGAGAGAGAGAGAGAGAGAGAGAGAGAGAGAGAGAGAGAGAGAGAGAGAGAGAGAGAGAGAGAGAGAGAGAGAGACTGAGAGAGAGAAAACCCAGTTTATGTGTTAATTTAAATTCCTGAGAAGAAAAATGTGAAAAAAATCACGAA
This sequence comes from Procambarus clarkii, assembly GCF_040958095.1. Classification (NCBI taxonomy): domain Eukaryota; kingdom Metazoa; phylum Arthropoda; class Malacostraca; order Decapoda; family Cambaridae; genus Procambarus; species Procambarus clarkii. The sequence continues at coordinate 23,277,557 of NC_091227.1, forward strand.
ACTGAACATATTTATTACCCACAAATTAGCATATTTCATGCACTGAAACGACCGGCAAGTGATAAGAAGATGTGATAAATTGTGAGGCATTCAAGGCTCACACACATACATACATACATACATACATACATACATACATACATACATACATACATACATACATACATACATGCAGATACATATGTCAGTGCTTATAGCCACCTGAAATATATTGATTCAATTCCTCCTTTGATTGAGGACCGGCGGGCCAGACTAACACCTGTAAGACGGGAATATGCAAATTATTTTTGTTGCTAGGACGTAGGAAAGAGCTAAGGTACACACACACACACACACACACACACACACACACACACACACACACACACACATGTTTAAAGTAGATTACGCTGCGTACCTAACCTCATCTGTCAGGAGAGAAATAGTTATTTGCCATTCCATCTAGAGAAACGAATTTGTTTTACCTCTGTACTCGGTCTATGGACGTATTCACCTATTTGTACACCTATATGTTGGTGTGGGAGTAAAGCTTCAGCTCCTGGCCACCACTTGTTGATCTTTAATCGACTAGTTTCAGGCACCGAGGCTTGTTCCACTGACTTTTCCCCGAGTTCTGATACTTCATTAAGTAAAATATAGTTTATTTTATTAAGCAAAATGTAGTTTAGTGTCCCAGTGGCCTATTAGAGACTAGCTACCCACGGTGTTCGTTTAATCTGCAGTTTTCATGCCGTAATCATTATGTCTGTCCACATTGTTGATAACTCCCTCTTTTATATCCATCATTCCCATCTTCCCTTCTGTCCACCGTATCCATCTGTCCTGCCCCCAGCATCTACCTCTCCTGCTCTCAGCATCCATCGTGACCATGTATACTTCCGCTCTCCTCGCCAACGATTTACGGGCTCGCCATAGCCCGTGCTACATGGACACTTCGTTCTGAGTAGCTATATCTAAAACAACAACAACAACAACTCGCCAACAGCGGGGTTCGGTTCCCTCTTAATCTTTCGCAGAATCTCTTGCCCTGACCCGGGATAAGTCTGGAGGAGTTTTCAATTTGCTGCCTCTCATTCTGCCACTCACCAAAATTTACTCATTGAAATGGGCTTGTAGAATCCTGTGCTAACTCATCTTAGTTAGATGAGTCTTTTAAGTTAGACTTCGAAGTTAATCTTCTAAGCTAACGACAGCTTAGTAGATCATATGCCTTCGAAGTTTTCGGCTGTATATCTTAATTTCATATTATAGTTTTTTCAATTTTTTAAATGGTGTTACGGCGATGGCAAGTCCTCTAACAACTATTAATTTGATGTCTTTTCCGAGTTCGTCTTGGGAGAAATCGCCAAAAAGAGGGATGAAATCGCCATGAGGGGATGAAATTATCAGGGGAAAGTGAAAAGTCATTACGACTATATAGCACTGGGAAGGGGTCAGGATAAGGATTTGGGATTGGACGGGAGGCAGGAATGGTGTCCAACCACTTATGGACGGTCGGGGATTGAACGCCGACCTGCATAAAGCGAGACTAAGTGGTTGGACACAAAATAAGCATGAATGACTGGCTGTGTGACTTGGGCCAAAGTGTTTGTTGAGTGAATGGTGCTAGCTATGAAAGGTACGGTGTACAAAGACCGTCTCTCCAAATCTCTTTTTTTGGTTTTTAAAATATATTTCATTGCTCCCATATTTCTCCCTCTTGCGTGTATTTTTCTTTCTATACTTCGTTTGTAGTGTTGTTCGGGTTTTTGCGACTAGGTACTGTCAATTGAACAATAGGCTGGACGGTCTCGCTTCCTGCAGGTCGGCGTTCAATTCCCGAACGTCCACAAATAGTTGGGGCACCATTCCATCCCCCACCCTTCGTCCCATCCCAAATCGTTATATGAGCCACCATGATCGAGCAAAGATATAGAGGTTTCGGGGTGTATGTGAATTAATCTATTTGGGATTTCAAGCTCGAGCTTCAGCTCTTGGGCCCCCAACTTAGGCCCCCTTAGACCCCCCCCTCTCCATTAGACAGCCTCCGGTTGTCTAATGCAATTATGTCCTGTTAACGTTTGATATTGTGGAAGACTTTGGCTTCAACTGCACATCACCTAGATTAATGCATCTTCCAGGTGGCCTTACGCTAAGGTAAGAAGTCTCAGCTGTGTCTCTTAGAATAAAGCCGTTTTGCTCTGTTGAACGGGACAGGTGTCCCTTGGAAGAACGGTACAGGTGTTCCTTGGAAGAACGGTACAGGTGTCCCTTGGAAGAACGGTACAGGTGTCCCTTGGAAGAACGGTACAGGTGTTCCTTGGAAGAACGGGACAGGTGTCCCTTGGAAGAGCGGTACAGGTGTTCCTTGGAAGAACGGTACAGGTGTCCATTGGAGAAACGGCGCAGGTGTGGAAGCCAACAGCCTCGTGAATTGCCATGATTACTATCCGGCTGTTTCCCCTTTTCCTCTTTCCCTTACTGCCCTGTTTCCCCCTCTCCCCCTTACTTCCCTGTCCCCTTCCTCTTCCTCTTACTGCCCTGTTCCACCCCCATCACACCTGTACTTCGGGCGAACATCTGTTTCCTCTCACATCTGCGCCAGGTGATTATATATGATGTGTGGAGGTTAGCCACAGGTGGTCTAACCAAGGGTAATTGGAAAGGGGGGGGGGAGGGGGTTGAGGTGTAGGGGGGGGAGATGGAAAGGGGGGAAGGTGGAGGGGCTGCCACGCGATGACCTAATTTAACTTTTTCTTATATTTGACAGGTGTTACTGGTGTTTATCTTAGCGTGTGTTGGTCTGTACGCAAAGAGGCGCACGCACACGCAAACACGCACGGTTGTCCTGCTGGGGGGAGAGAGAGAGAGAGAGAAAGAGAGAGAGAGAGAGAGAGAGAGAGAGAGAGAGAGAGAGAGAGAGAGAGAGAGAGAGAGAGAGAGAGAGAGAGAGAGAGAAGGGAGGGAAAGGGAGGTGATAGAAAAAAGTATGAATCCCTTTAATATTATATCCTACCCCCCCCCCCCGTAATCCCCACCCTTGTCATCCTATGGCAATAATTTTCCTCCTTTTCAAGACTATCAGGGGGCGTTGCCCCCCCCCCTTAATATCACCTCTCTCTCTCTCTCTCTCTCTCTCCCTTTCCTTCTATGGCAACATTGCACCCTCTCAGTCCCCTCTCTCCATGACAACTTACCCTTGGCTTCCTCTCACACCAACACTTCCCTTACCCTACCCTTCTCTCTCCCTCAAGGGAGGGGATCCACCCCTTCCATGGGTGTTTACAGCAATAATTCATAGATTATTGATCCGATTCACCCCAGCGTACCACCTCCAGTAAGTCCAATATTGACAGATACTCTCTCTCACCACCTATGCTGTTACCTCTTCTCTTCCTTCTCTTATCGGCCTTTCCCTTTTTCCTCTCATTCTCATCAATTTTCTATATTCGTCTTCTCTTCTCCTATACATATCTAGCTTCTTTCTCTCTACCTTTCTCATTCATATCATTTGTCTCCTTTTCTCTTTTATTTTATATTCATTTTTTTCCTTTCCCCCCTTTCTATGACTACGTCTTTATATCATATACCATAACCCTCCTCTCTTCTATCTTCATATATTCCTCTTCATCATATCTTCCTCTCCTTTCCTATTCCTCCATTTGCTCCTCTTCTCTTAGTCTAACTACTACTTCTCTCCCTTTCCTTTCCCATCGTCTTTCTTTTCTTTCTTCATTCTCTCTTTCTCCTCTCTCTTCATCCACCTCGTTCCCCCTCATTCGGCCCTTTCCAAACAAACTCTCTTCTGCTTTATTGGTATTGCTCTTCCTTGCTCTTGGAACCTAATTGGTTTCTTAATCTCGGTTGCACCATTGCCACAATCATTGCCACAATCATTGTCACAATCACTGTCACCATCTCAAGTCCAATTTTTAAAACAATTCCTGTTAAATTCCCTGCCGCAATCCCTTCAATAATCTATAGCACATCTAAGCCACGGTCCCTACTACAATCTCTTTCCCAATCCCCGCCACAATCCCCTGCCACAATCCCCTGCCACAATCCCCTGCCACAATATATCACAGCCGCATTCCCATCTGCGTCCCATCCTTATTGCAATCTCTTTTGCATCCCTTGCAGCATCCCTTGCAGCATCCCATGCAGCATCCCATGCAGCATCCCATGCAGCATCCCATGCAGCATCCCTTGCAGCATCCCATGCAGCATCCCTTGCAGCATCCCATTGCAGCATCCCTTGCAGCATCCCATGCAGCATCCCTTGCAGCATCCCATGCCGTATTTCCCATTGCAATTCCAGCCCAGTGATTGAAGGGGGACATTTACACAAGCTGGCTATTAACTCCACTTCAGATACGAAACCTATTCATCTTTCGTTCGAGTACGGCGGCTTTGTTGATGTTTATTAAACACATTATAAGCCTTGAAACGTCACATTCCATGGTTATTATTGCTAACAATAACCTGGTTATTGCTAACAATAACCTGGTTATTGCTAACAATAACCTGGTTATTGCTAACAATAACCTGGTTCGGAGCTCATCAACTGTCTAATAATGTAAACAAATCTGCCATGATTGAGGAGAGATGCACAGATTTCGGGCGAAGAGCTTAGTCTCCTCCGGTTGGCATCCCGTGATCTGTCAAGGAGCTAAGCGGGATTACACAGACTCTCACCGCCACGCTGGAGGCAGAATCCTCCTATCGAGGGGAGAGGGGGAGGGGGGATTTCAGCCATAGAGGATTTCTCTGTCTTTCCCTCCTGTTCCTCTGCTTTCTTTCTCCCTTTCTTTACCAGATATATATATATATATATATATATATATATATATATATATAGATATATATATATATATATATATATATATATATATAGAGAGAGAGAGAGAGAGAGAGAGAGAGAGAGAGAGAGAGAGAGAGAGAGAGAGAGAGAGAGAGAGAGAGAGAGAGAGAGAGAGAGAGAGAGAGAGAGAGAGAGAGAGAGAGAGAGAGAGAGAGAGCGTAGACACAGAAACACTTTAACATACACCAAACTCCGCGAGAGAGACATATACCAATTAACTCTGCAAGAGACAGAGACGTCAGAGACGTCAATTGTGTGAGAGATATGTCCCATCTTCCGCGCGCGCGAGCGAGAGAGGAACGCCAAGAGAAAATGAGAATGACAGGAGAAATATGAAAAAATATCATATCTTTAGCACATATCTCCCCTTAGGAAAACCTCGGGGGAGAAACCCCCCCCCCCCCAATCATCACATATTGTTCTCATCAATATGACGGATATTACACCTCAGCGTCCTCACATTCTGGTTGGCTAATCAAGGCAGTGATTCGATTTCCTCTTTAACCTGATTGGTTCACTAGATTTCGTACCGTGCACTTTCAGAGGCTTTTTTTCTGATTGGCTGATCACAGCTCGACTGAGTTAAGCTGTAGCTTTTAATTGGTGATCATGGTATCTATATTCTAATGTAGTTTTGATTAGTAATTGTAGTCCAGAATTAGAGTATATTTTAATACTATAATTTAATACCTATGTTGCAATTTTTATGTCGATTAATTGAGTTTGTGTAAAATAATTTCTACCGTTTTCCCCTCAATGCACCTTTCCCCTCCTTTCCCACCTTCTCATTCCTCTTCCCGTCTTCCTTTCCTTGTGTCTCTCTTCACCACATTAGAAAATAATTGTTCATTAAATTTCACCCATCTGTAGGAACTTCACCACTTCAGAAAGAACCAGAGAAAGAAAATTTGACTATATATTTAAAATTAATTAACAAAGCACGTCAAAATAAGAATTAGAAACAAAAGAATAGATTACCCTTCAAAACGAATCACGAAAAAACATATACAATAAAACACAGGCAAGAAAAACAAAAAATAAATTACTGAAAATAAATCTGATTTCCTTCCGAGTGAAGAAAGAAAGCAAAGATGAATCTTCAATTAAATTATAACGTCTTGAAAGTTGGGCCTCGTCAGTCAAGTCGGCCGGCAGGAGGCAATATAAAATCAAGAGAAATAAATGGGTTATCGCATTACAATTCTCGCCAGCGAAGACTTCCGGCTAACGAGAGCTTGACAGCTTCCCACCGGTGATTAATCTTGGCAGCAGTGTCGTTCATCTCCAGCTTGAGGTGTCAAGAAACCGAAAACCATATTTTTCTAGCTAGAAAACACTCAAACAGATATATATATATATATATATATATATATATATATATATATATATATATATATATATATATATATATATATATATATATATATATACATATATATACACACACACACACACACACACACACATTTAATTCACCTGGGCCTCACAGCACATACCAGAAAAGCTGCCTCTGGCCAGCCTACCTTGGGGGGGATTGGCCAGTCTGTGAGACTTTTTTTCAGGCTGTGAGGGCACCTGTGAGCTTGTTTTCGTAGCCTGCAGGCCATCACAGCCTGGCTGATCCGGTAACTTCAGAGAAAACTTGTCCAGTTCTCTTTTGAAATGCTTTCAACGTTGCTCCAGCGATATTTCTTAGATTTGTTGGCAACAACAGCTGTAGTGGCAACAAGAGCTGTAGCAACAACAACAGCAGCTGTAGCAACAACAACAGCAGCTGTAGCAACAACAACAGCAGCTGTAGTGCCAACAACAGCTGTAGCAACAACAACAGCAGCTGTAGCAACAACAACAACAGCTGTAGCAACAACAACAGCTGTAGCAACAACAACAGCTGTAGCAACAACAACAGCTGTAGTGGCAACAACAACAGCTGTAGCAACAACAACAGCAGCTGTAGCAACAACAACAACAGCTGTAGCAACAACAACAGCTGTAGCAACAACAACAGCTGTAGCAACAACAACAGCTGTAGTGGCAACAACAACAGCTGTAGCAACAACAACAGCAGCTGTAGCAACAACAACAACAGCTGTAGCAACAACAACAGCTGTAGCAACAACAACAGCTGTAGTGGCAACAACAACAGCTGTAGCAACAACAACAGCTGTAGCAACAACAGCAGCTGTAGCAACAACAACAACAGCTGTAGCAACAACAACAAGAGCTGTAGCAACAACAACAACAGCTGTAGCAACAACAACAACAGCTGTAGCAACAACAACAACAGCTGTAGCAACAACAACAACAGCTGTAGCAACAACAACAACAGCTGTAGCAACAACAACAACAGCTGTAGCAACAGCAACAGCTGTAGCAACAACAACAGCTGTAGCAACAACAACAACAGCTGTAGCAACAACAACAACAGCTGTAGCAACAACAACAGCAGCTGTAGCAACAACAACAGCTGTAGCAACAACAACAGCAGCTGTAGCAACAACAACAACAGCTGTAGCAACAACAACAGCTGTAGCAACAACAACAGCTGTAGCAACAACAACAACAGCTGTAGCAACAACAACAGCAGCTGTAGCAACAACAACAGCAGCTGTAGCAACAACAACAACAGCTGTAGCAACAACAACAACAGCTGTAGCAACAACAACAGCTATACTGACAATAGAAGATCTAGGATAAAAAAAAGCTGAAAAAGCTGAATCACGCCCTAGGGTTGAAATGAACACATCAGCAACCAAAACAGATCCACAGGTGCAGCAACAGCATAGCAACAGCAACAACGGTACCAACAACAATAACACCTTTGTATGACTCGTTACATAAAACAAAAGTAGGTACAGCAAGAGAGGGGGGGGGGGGTTGCTGTACCTACTTTTGTAGATTAATTGTTTTACTGTTGCTACGAGTAGAAGTAGAAAGGGTGATAATGTCTCTCTCTCTCTCTCTCTCCCTCTCTCATTACTCTCAGTCTCCTCCTCCTAATCTCACAAAAACCCCTCCCCGAGCCCCACCCCCTCCTCCCCCCTCCTCTCTCACAACCCCACCCCCTCCTCCCCCCTCCTCTCTCACAACCCCACCCCCTCCTCCCCCCTCCTCTCTCACAACCCCACCCCAAGCACCCCCTTACTCAAATAATGACGGTAATCCGTGTTCCACTTCGACACTGGGCCTCTCTGGTCTGCTAGCTTCCCTCAGGGCTAAAGACGTTTATTTCTCTTCCGTTTCCCGTCCCAGATTGCTGTCTACATCTTCAAGACGGTCTTCGGGCTTGGGGGGAAGAAGGAGAAGAGGAGTCAGAGCCCTTTTCTTAGCGTTCTCTGTTGCTTCTTTTCTTCTCCTTGTGTTGTATTGTTAGGCTGATTTAGGACCTTTCATCTTGTATTTACTTTATCTTTGAATAACAAATTATTGAAGCCGTTTGATGGGATTGAACTCTCGTTTTT